>NC_092150.1:3616238-3823738 GCF_045791955.1 Oncorhynchus clarkii lewisi
TCTTGTTGTGAAGTTGCCCTCTTGTTGTGAAGTTACCCTCTTGTTGTGAAGTTGCCCTCTTGTTGTGAAGTTACCCTCTTGTTGTGAAGTTGCCCTCTTGTTGTTGCCCTCTTGTTGTTGCGTTGCCCTCTTGTTGTGAAGTTACCCTCTTCTTGTGAAGTTACCCTCTTGTTGTGAAGTCCCATTGGTCAAAGCTGAAGTCCCATTGGTCAAAGCTGAAGTCCCATGGGTCAAAGCTGAAGTCACATGGGTCAAAGCTGAAGCCTCATTGGTCAAAACTGAAGTCTCATTGGTCAAAACTGAAGTCACATGGGTCAAAGCTGAAGTCCCATTGGTCAAAACTGAAGTCCCATTGGTCAAAGCTGAAGTCCCATTGGTCAAAGCTCAAGTCCCATTGGTCAAAGCTGAAGTCACATGGGTCAAAGCTGAAGTCCCATGGGTCAAAACTGAAGTCCCATTGGTCAAAACTGAAGTCACATGGGTCAAAGCTGAAGTCCCATTGGTCAAAACTGAAGTCCCATTGGTCAAAGCTGAAGTCACATGGGTCAAAGCTGAAGCCTCATTGGTCAAAACTGTTCACACGGTCAGTGAAACAGAAGTGTACATGGCCCTCATTGGTTTCACACAAAATGCATTTAAAGACCACATTCTCCTCCATTCTCTTTTCTCCTCCGTACCCACCTGCTAAACCATATATCTACATATCTGCAGCACATTCTCCTCCATTCTCTTTTCTCCTCCATACCCACCTGCTAAACCATATATCATATATGTCTGCAGCACATTCTCCTCCATTCTCTTTTCTCCTCCATACCCACCTGCTAAACCATATATCTATATGTCTGCAGCACATTCTCCTCCATTCTCTTTTCTCCTCCATACCCACCTGCTAAACCATATATCATATATGTCTGCAGCACATTCTCCTCCATTCTCTTTTCTCCTCCATACCCACCTGCTAAACCATATATCATATATGTCTGCAGCACATTCTCCTCCATTCTCTTTTCTCCTCCATACCCACCTGCTAAACCATATATCATATATGTCTGCAGCACATTCTCCTCCATTCTCTTTTCTCCTCCATACCCACCTGCTAAACCATATATCTACATATCTGCAGCACATTCTCCTCCATTCTCTTTTCTCCTCCATACCCACCTGCTAAACCATATATCTATATGTCTGCAGCACATTCTCCTCCATTCTCTTTTCTCCTCCATACCCACCTGCTAAACCATATATCTACATATCTGCAGCACATTCTCCTCCATTCTCTTTTCTCCTCCGTACCCACCTGCTAAACCATATATCATATATGTCTGCAGCACATTCTCCTCCATTCTCTTTTCTCCTCCATACCCACCTGCTAAACCATATATCTATATGTCTGCAGCACATTCTCCTCCATTCTCTTTTCTCCTCCATACCCACCTGCTAAACCATATATCATATATGTCTGCAGCACATTCTCCTCCATTCTCTTTTCTCCTCCATACCCACCTGCTAAACCATATATCTACATATCTGCAGCACATTCTCCTCCATTCTCTTTTCTCCTCCGTACCCACCTGCTAAACCATATATCATATATGTCTGCAGCACATTCTCCTCCATTCTCTTTTCTCCTCCATACCCACCTGCTAAACCATATATCTACATGTCTGCAGCACATTCTCCTCCATTCTCTTTTCTCCTCCATACCCACCTGCTAAACCATATATCTACATGTCTGCAGCACATTCTCCTCCATTCTCTTTTCTCCTCCATACCCACCTGCTAAACCATATATCTATATGTCTGCAGCACATTCTCCTCCATTCTCTTTTCTCCTCCGTACCCACCTGCTAAACCATATATCTACATATCTGCAGCACATTCTCCTCCATTCTCTTTTCTCCTCCATACCCACCTGCTAAACCATATATCTATATGTCTGCAGCACATCCTCCTCCATTCTCTTTTCTCCTCCATACCCAAATGCTAAACCATATATCTACATATCTGCAGCACATTCTCCTCCATTCTCTTTTCTCCTCCGTACCCACCTGCTAAACCATATATCATATATGTCTGCAGCACATTCTCCTCCATTCTCTTTTCTCCTCCGTACCCACCTGCTAAACCATATATCTATATGTCTGCAGCACATTCTCCTCCATTCTCTTTTCTCCTCCGTACCCACCTGCTAAACCATATATCATATATGTCTGCAGCACATTCTCCTCCATTCTCTTTTCTCCTCCATACCCACCTGCTAAACCATATATCATATATGTCTGCAGCACATTCTCCTCCATTCTCTTTTCTCCTCCATACCCACCTGCTAAACCATATATCATATATGTCTGCAGCACATTCTCCTCCATTCTCTTTTCTCCTCCATACCCACCTGCTAAACCATATATCATATATGTCTGCAGCACATTCTCCTCCATTCTCTTTTCTCCTCCATACCCACCTGCTAAACCATATATCATATATGTCTGCAGCACATTCTCCTCCATTCTCTTTTCTCCTCCGTACCCACCTGCTAAACCATATATCATATATGTCTGCAGCACATTCTCCTCCATTCTCTTTTCTCCTCCGTACCCACCTGCTAAACCATATATCTATATGTCTGCAGCACATTCTCCTCCATTCTCTTTTCTCCTCCATACCCACCTGCTAAACCATATATCTATATGTCTGCAGCACATTCTCCTCCATTCTCTTTTCTCCTCCATACCCACCTGCTAAACCATATATCATATATGTCTGCAGCACATCCTCCTCCATTCTCTTTTCTCCTCCATACCCACCTGCTAAACCATATATCTACATATCTGCAGCACATTCTCCTCCATTCTCTTTTCTCCTCCGTACCCACCTGCTAAACCATATATCATATATGTCTGCAGCACATTCTCCTCCATTCTCTTTTCTCCTCCATACCCACCTGCTAAACCATATATCATATATGTCTGCAGCACATCCTCCTCCATTCTCTTTTCTCCTCCATACCCACCTGCTAAACCATATATCTACATATCTGCAGCACATTCTCCTCCATTCTCTTTTCTCCTCCGTACCCACCTGCTAAACCATATATCTATATGTCTGCAGCACATTCTCCTCCATTCTCTTTTCTCCTCCGTACCCACCTGCTAAACCATATATCTATATGTCTGCACCACATTCTCCTCCATTCTCTTTTCTCCTCCATACCCACCTGCTAAACCATATATCATATATGTCTGCAGCACATTCTCCTCCATTCTCTTTTCTCCTCCGTACCCACCTGCTAAACCATATATCTACATATCTGCAGCACATTCTCCTCCATTCTCTTTTCTCCTCCGTACCCACCTGCTAAACCATATATCATATATGTCTGCAGCACATTCTCCTCCATTCTCTTTTCTCCTCCGTACCCACCTGCTAAACCATATATCTACATATCTGCAGCACATTCTCCTCCATTCTCTTTTCTCCTCCATACCCACCTGCTAAACCATATATCATATATGTCTGCAGCACATTCTCCTCCATTCTCTTTTCTCCTCCATACCCACCTGCTAAACCATATATCTATATGTCTGCAGCACATTCTCCTCCATTCTCTTTTCTCCTCCATACCCACCTGCTAAACCATATATCATATATGTCTGCAGCACATTCTCCTCCATTCTCTTTTCTCCTCCGTACCCACCTGCTAAACCATATATCTACATATCTGCAGCACATTCTCCTCCATTCTCTTTTCTCCTCCGTACCCACCTGCTAAACCATATATCATATATGTCTGCAGCACATTCTCCTCCATTCTCTTTTCTCCTCCATACCCACCTGCTAAACCATATATCATATATGTCTGCAGCACATTCTCCTCCATTCTCTTTTCTCCTCCATACCCACCTGCTAAACCATATATCATATATGTCTGCAGCACATTCTCCTCCATTCTCTTTTCTCCTCCATACCCACCTGCTAAACCATATATCATATATGTCTGCAGCACATTCTCCTCCATTCTCTTTTCTCCTCCGTACCCACCTGCTAAACCATATATCATATATGTCTGCAGCACATTCTCCTCCATTCTCTCCTCCATTTCTTTTCTCCTCCATACCCACCTGCTAAACCATATATCTATATGTCTGCAGCACATTCTCCTCCATTCTCTTTTCTCCTCCATACCCACCTGCTAAACCATATATCTATATGTCTGCAGCACATTCTCCTCCATTCTCTTTTCTCCTCCATACCCACCTGCTAAACCATATATCATATATGTCTGCAGCACATTCTCCTCCATTCTCTTTTCTCCTCCATACCCACCTGCTAAACCATATATCTACATATCTGCAGCACATTCTCCTCCATTCTCTTTTCTCCTCCGTACCCACCTGCTAAACCATATATCATATATGTCTGCAGCACATTCTCCTCCATTCTCTTTTCTCCTCCATACCCACCTGCTAAACCATATATCATATATGTCTGCAGCACATCCTCCTCCATTCTCTTTTCTCCTCCATACCCACCTGCTAAACCATATATCTACATATCTGCAGCACATTCTCCTCCATTCTCTTTTCTCCTCCGTACCCACCTGCTAA
Source organism: Oncorhynchus clarkii lewisi (assembly GCF_045791955.1). Taxonomy (NCBI): domain Eukaryota; kingdom Metazoa; phylum Chordata; class Actinopteri; order Salmoniformes; family Salmonidae; genus Oncorhynchus; species Oncorhynchus clarkii. The sequence goes on from NC_092150.1 coordinate 3,620,843, forward strand.
ACCATATATCTATATGTCTGCAGCACATTCTCCTCCATTCTCTTTTCTCCTCCGTACCCACCTGCTAAACCATATATCTATATGTCTGCAGCACATTCTCCTCCATTCTCTTTTCTCCTCCATACCCACCTGCTAAACCATATATCATATATGTCTGCAGCACATTCTCCTCCATTCTCTTTTCTCCTCCGTACCCACCTGCTAAACCATATATCTACATATCTGCAGCACATTCTCCTCCATTCTCTTTTCTCCTCCGTACCCACCTGCTAAACCATATATCATATATGTCTGCAGCACATTCTCCTCCATTCTCTTTTCTCCTCCGTACCCACCTGCTAAACCATATATCTACATATCTGCAGCACATTCTCCTCCATTCTCTTTTCTCCTCCATACCCACCTGCTAAACCATATATCATATATGTCTGCAGCACATTCTCCTCCATTCTCTTTTCTCCTCCATACCCACCTGCTAAACCATATATCTATATGTCTGCAGCACATTCTCCTCCATTCTCTTTTCTCCTCCATACCCACCTGCTAAACCATATATCATATATGTCTGCAGCACATTCTCCTCCATTCTCTTTTCTCCTCCGTACCCACCTGCTAAACCATATATCTACATATCTGCAGCACATTCTCCTCCATTCTCTTTTCTCCTCCGTACCCACCTGCTAAACCATATATCATATATGTCTGCAGCACATTCTCCTCCATTCTCTTTTCTCCTCCATACCCACCTGCTAAACCATATATCTATATGTCTGCAGCACATTCTCCTCCATTCTCTTTTCTCCTCCATACCCACCTGCTAAACCATATATCTATATGTCTGCAGCACATTCTCCTCCATTCTCTTTTCTCCTCCGTACCCACCTGCTAAACCATATATCTACATGTCTGCAGCACATTCTCCTCCATTCTCTTTTCTCCTCCATACCCACCTGCTAAACCATATATCTACATGTCTGCAGCACATTCTCCTCCATTCTCTTTTCTCCTCCATACCCACCTGCTAAACCATATATCTATATGTCTGCAGCACATTCTCCTCCATTCTCTTTTCTCCTCCATACCCACCTGCTAAACCATATATCTATATATCTGCAGCACATCCTCCTCCATTCTCTTTTCTCCTCCGTACCCACCTGCTAAACCATATATCATATATGTCTGCAGCACATTCTCCTCCATTCTCTTTTCTCCTCCATACCCACCTGCTAAACCATATATCATATATGTCTGCAGCACATTCTCCTCCATTCTCTTTTCTCCTCCGTACCCACCTGCTAAACCATATATCTATATGTCTGCAGCACATTCTCCTCCATTCTCTTTTTCCTCCATACCCACCTGCTAAACCATATATCATATATGTCTGCAGCACATTCTCCTCCATTCTCTTTTCTCCTCCATACCCACCTGCTAAACCATATATCATATATGTCTGCAGCACATTCTCCTCCATTCTCTTTTCTCCTCCATACCCACCTGCTAAACCATATATCTACATATCTGCAGCACATTCTCCTCCATTCTCTTTTCTCCTCCGTACCCACCTGCTAAACCATATATCATATATGTCTGCAGCACATTCTCCTCCATTCTCTTTTCTCCTCCGTACCCACCTGCTAAACCATATATCATATATGTCTGCAGCACATTCTCCTCCATTCTCTTTTCTCCTCCATACCCACCTGCTAAACCATATATCATATATGTCTGCAGCACATTCTCCTCCATTCTCTTTTCTCCTCCGTACCCACCTGCTAAACCATATATCATATATGTCTGCAGCACATTCTCCTCCATTCTCTTTTCTCCTCCATACCCACCTGCTAAACCATATATCTATATGTCTGCAGCACATTCTCCTCCATTCTCTTTTCTCCTCCGTACCCACCTGCTAAACCATATATCATATATGTCTGCAGCACATTCTCCTCCATTCTCTTTTCTCCTCCATACCCACCTGCTAAACCATATATCATATATGTCTGCAGCACATTCTCCTCCATTCTCTTTTCTCCTCCGTACCCACCTGCTAAACCATATATCATATATGTCTGCAGCACATTCTCCTCCATTCTCTTTTCTCCTCCATACCCACCTGCTAAACCATATATCATATATGTCTGCAGCACATTCTCCTCCATTCTCTTTTCTCCTCCATACCCACCTGCTAAACCATATATCTACATATCTGCAGCACATTCTCCTCCATTCTCTTTTCTCCTCCATACCCACCTGCTAAACCATATATCATATATGTCTGCAGCACATTCTCCTCCATTCTCTTTTCTCCTCCATACCCACCTGCTAAACCATATATCATATATGTCTGCAGCACATTCTCCTCCATTCTCTTTTCTCCTCCGTACCCACCTGCTAAACCATATATCATATATGTCTGCAGCACATTCTCCTCCATTCTCTTTTCTCCTCCATACCCACCTGCTAAACCATATATCTATATGTCTGCAGCACATTCTCCTCCATTCTCTTTTCTCCTCCGTACCCACCTGCTAAACCATATATCTATATGTCTGCAGCACATTCTCCTCCATTCTCTTTTCTCCTCCATACCCACCTGCTAAACCATATATCTATATATCTGCAGCACATTCTCCTCCATTCTCTTTTCTCCTCCATACCCACCTGCTAAACCATATATCTACATATCTGCAGCACATTCTCCTCCATTCTCTTTTCTCCTCCATACCCACCTGCTAAACCATATATCTATATGTCTGCAGCACATTCTCCTCCATTCTCTTTTCTCCTCCGTACCCACCTGCTAAACCATATATCTATATGTCTGCAGCACATTCTCCTCCATTCTCTTTTCTCCTCCATACCCACCTGCTAAACCATATATCTACATGTCTGCAGCACATCCTCCTCCATTCTCTTTTCTCCTCCATACCCACCTGCTAAACCATATATCTACATATCTGCAGCACATTCTCCTCATTTCTCTTTTCTCCTCCGTACCCACCTGCTAAACCATATATCTATATGTCTGCAGCACATCCTCCTCCATTCTCTTTTCTCCTCCATACCCACCTGCTAAACCATATATCTATATGTCTGCAGCACATTCTCCTCCATTCTCTTTTCTCCTCCATACCCACCTGCTAAACCATATATCATATATGTCTGCAGCACATCCTCCTCCATTCTCTTTTCTCCTCCGTACCCACCTGCTAAACCATATATCATATATGTCTGCAGCACATTCTCCTCCATTCTCTTTTCTCCTCCGTACCCACCTGCTAAAACATATATCATATATGTCTGCAGCACATTCTCCTCCATTCTCTTTTCTCCTCCATACCCACCTGCTAAACCATATATCTATATGTCTGCAGCACATTCTCCTCCATTCTCTTTTCTCCTCCGTACCCACCTGCTAAACCATATATCTATATGTCTGCAGCACATTCTCCTCCATTCTCTTTTCTCCTCCATACCCACCTGCTAAACCATATATCTACATGTCTGCAGCACATTCTCCTCCATTCTCTTTTCTCCTCCATACCCACCTGCTAAACCATATATCTATATGTCTGCAGCACATTCTCCTCCATTCTCTTTTCTCCTCCATACCCACCTGCTAAACCATATATCTATATATCTGCAGCACATCCTCCTCCATTCTCTTTTCTCCTCCGTACCCACCTGCTAAACCATATATCATATATGTCTGCAGCACATTCTCCTCCATTCTCTTTTCTCCTCCGTACCCACCTGCTAAACCATATATCTATATGTCTGCAGCACATTCTCCTCCATTCTCTTTTCTCCTCCGTACCCACCTGCTAAACCATATATCTATATGTCTGCAGCACATTCTCCTCCATTCTCTTTTTTCCTCCATACCCACCTGCTAAACCATATATCATATATGTCTGCAGCACATTCTCCTCCATTCTCTTTTCTCCTCCATACCCACCTGCTAAACCATATATCATATATGTCTGCAGCACATTCTCCTCCATTCTCTTTTCTCCTCCATACCCACCTGCTAAACCATATATCTACATATCTGCAGCACATTCTCCTCCATTCTCTTTTCTCCTCCGTACCCACCTGCTAAACCATATATCATATATGTCTGCAGCACATTCTCCTCCATTCTCTTTTCTCCTCCATACCCACCTGCTAAACCATATATCTACATATCTGCAGCACATTCTCCTCCATTCTCTTTTCTCCTCCATACCCACCTGCTAAACCATATATCATATATGTCTGCAGCACATTCTCCTCCATTCTCTTTTCTCCTCCGTACCCACCTGCTAAACCATATATCATATATGTCTGCAGCACATTCTCCTCCATTCTCTTTTCTCCTCCATACCCACCTGCTAAACCATATATCATATATGTCTGCAGCACATTCTCCTCCATTCTCTTTTCTCCTCCATACCCACCTGCTAAACCATATATCATATATGTCTGCAGCACATTCTCCTCCATTCTCTTTTCTCCTCCGTACCCACCTGCTAAACCATATATCTATATGTCTGCAGCACATTCTCCTCCATTCTCTTTTCTCCTCCATACCCACCTGCTAAACCATATATCTACATATCTGCAGCACATTCTCCTCCATTCTCTTTTCTCCTCCATACCCACCTGCTAAACCATATATCATATATGTCTGCAGCACATTCTCCTCCATTCTCTTTTCTCCTCCATACCCACCTGCTAAACCATATATCATATATGTCTGCAGCACATTCTCCTCCATTCTCTTTTCTCCTCCGTACCCACCTGCTAAACCATATATCATATATGTCTGCAGCACATTCTCCTCCATTCTCTTTTCTCCTCCATACCCACCTGCTAAACCATATATCTATATGTCTGCAGCACATTCTCCTCCATTCTCTTTTCTCCTCCGTACCCACCTGCTAAACCATATATCTATATGTCTGCAGCACATTCTCCTCCATTCTCTTTTCTCCTCCATACCCACCTGCTAAACCATATATCTATATATCTGCAGCACATTCTCCTCCATTCTCTTTTCTCCTCCATACCCACCTGCTAAACCATATATCTACATATCTGCAGCACATTCTCCTCCATTCTCTTTTCTCCTCCATACCCACCTGCTAAACCATATATCTATATGTCTGCAGCACATTCTCCTCCATTCTCTTTTCTCCTCCGTACCCACCTGCTAAACCATATATCTATATGTCTGCAGCACATTCTCCTCCATTCTCTTTTCTCCTCCATACCCACCTGCTAAACCATATATCTACATGTCTGCAGCACATCCTCCTCCATTCTCTTTTCTCCTCCATACCCACCTGCTAAACCATATATCTACATATCTGCAGCACATTCTCCTCATTTCTCTTTTCTCCTCCGTACCCACCTGCTAAACCATATATCTATATGTCTGCAGCACATCCTCCTCCATTCTCTTTTCTCCTCCATACCCACCTGCTAAACCATATATCTATATGTCTGCAGCACATTCTCCTCCATTCTCTTTTCTCCTCCATACCCACCTGCTAAACCATATATCATATATGTCTGCAGCACATCCTCCTCCATTCTCTTTTCTCCTCCGTACCCACCTGCTAAACCATATATCATATATGTCTGCAGCACATTCTCCTCCATTCTCTTTTCTCCTCCGTACCCACCTGCTAAAACATATATCATATATGTCTGCAGCACATTCTCCTCCATTCTCTTTTCTCCTCCATACCCACCTGCTAAACCATATATCTATATGTCTGCAGCACATTCTCCTCCATTCTCTTTTCTCCTCCGTACCCACCTGCTAAACCATATATCTATATGTCTGCAGCACATTCTCCTCCATTCTCTTTTCTCCTCCGTACCCACCTGCTAAACCATATATCATATATGTCTGCAGCACATTCTCCTCCATTCTCTTTTCTCCTCCGTACCCACCTGCTAAACCATATATCTATATATCTGCAGCACATTCTCCTCCATTCTCTTTTCTCCTCCATACCCACCTGCTAAACCATATATCATATATGTCTGCAGCACATTCTCCTCCATTCTCTTTTCTCCTCCATACCCACCTGCTAAACCATATATCATATATGTCTGCAGCACATTCTCCTCCATTCTCTTTTCTCCTCCATACCCACCTGCTAAACCATATATCTATATGTCTGCAGCACATTCTCCTCCATTCTCTTTTCTCCTCCATACCCACCTGCTAAACCATATATCATATATGTCTGCAGCACATTCTCCTCCATTCTCTTTTCTCCTCCATACCCACCTGCTAAACCATATATCTACATGTCTGCAGCACATTCTCCTCCATTCTCTTTTCTCCTCCATACCCACCTGCTAAACCATATATCTATATGTCTGCAGCACATTCTCCTCCATTCTCTTTTCTCCTCCATACCCACCTGCTAAACCATATATCTATATATCTGCAGCACATCCTCCTCCATTCTCTTTTCTCCTCCGTACCCACCTGCTAAACCATATATCATATATGTCTGCAGCACATTCTCCTCCATTCTCTTTTCTCCTCCATACCGACCTGCTAAACCATATATCTATATGTCTGCAGCACATTCTCCTCCATTCTCTTTTTTCCTCCATACCCACCTGCTAAACCATATATCATATATGTCTGCAGCACATTCTCCTCCATTCTCTTTTCTCCTCCATACCCACCTGCTAAACCATATATCTACATATCTGCAGCACATTCTCCTCCATTCTCTTTTCTCCTCCGTACCCACCTGCTAAACCATATATCTATATGTCTGCAGCACATTCTCCTCCATTCTCTTTTCTCCTCCGTACCCACCTGCTAAACCATATATCTACATATCTGCAGCACATTCTCCTCCATTCTCTTTTCTCCTCCGTACCCACCTGCTAAACCATATATCTATATGTCTGCAGCACATTCTCCTCCATTCTCTTTTCTCCTCCGTACCCACCTGCTAAACCATATATCTACATGTCTGCAGCACATTCTCCTCCATTCTCTTTTCTCCTCCATACCCACCTGCTAAACCATATATCATATATGTCTGCAGCACATTCTCCTCCATTCTCTTTTCTCCTCCATACCCACCTGCTAAACCATATATCTACATATCTGCAGCACATTCTCCTCCATTCTCTTTTCTCCTCCGTACCCACCTGCTAAACCATATATCTATATGTCTGCAGCACATTCTCCTCCATTCTCTTTTCTCCTCCGTACCCACCTGCTAAACCATATATCATATATGTCTGCAGCACATTCTCCTCCATTCTCTTTTCTCCTCCGTACCCACCTGCTAAACCATATATCATATATGTCTGCAGCACATTCTCCTCCATTCTCTTTTCTCCTCCATACCCACCTGCTAAACCATATATCTACATATCTGCAGCACATTCTCCTCCATTCTCTTTTCTCCTCCATACCCACCTGCTAAACCATATATCATATATGTCTGCAGCACATTCTCCTCCATTCTCTTTTCTCCTCCATACCCACCTGCTAAACCATATATCATATATGTCTGCAGCACATTCTCCTCCATTCTCTTTTCTCCTCCATACCCACCTGCTAAACCATATATCTATATGTCTGCAGCACATTCTCCTCCATTCTCTTTTCTCCTCCATACCCACCTGCTAAACCATATATCATATATGTCTGCAGCACATTCTCCTCCATTCTCTTTTCTCCTCCATACCCACCTGCTAAACCATATATCATATATGTCTGCAGCACATTCTCCTCCATTCTCTTTTCTCCTCCGTACCCACCTGCTAAACCATATATCATATATGTCTGCAGCACATTCTCCTCCATTCTCTTTTCTCCTCCATACCCACCTGCTAAACCATATATCATATATGTCTGCAGCACATTCTCCTCCATTCTCTTTTCTCCTCCATACCCACCTGCTAAACCATATATCTACATATCTGCAGCACATTCTCCTCCATTCTCTTTTCTCCTCCATACCCACCTGCTAAACCATATATCATATATGTCTGCAGCACATTCTCCTCCATTCTCTTTTCTCCTCCATACCCACCTGCTAAACCATATATCATATATGTCTGCAGCACATTCTCCTCCATTCTCTTTTCTCCTCCGTACCCACCTGCTAAACCATATATCATATATGTCTGCAGCACATTCTCCTCCATTCTCTTTTCTCCTCCATACCCACCTGCTAAACCATATATCTATATGTCTGCAGCACATTCTCCTCCATTCTCTTTTCTCCTCCGTACCCACCTGCTAAACCATATATCTATATATCTGCAGCACATTCTCCTCCATTCTCTTTTCTCCTCCATACCCACCTGCTAAACCATATATCTACATATCTGCAGCACATTCTCCTCCATTCTCTTTTCTCCTCCATACCCACCTGCTAAACCATATATCTATATGTCTGCAGCACATTCTCCTCCATTCTCTTTTCTCCTCCGTACCCACCTGCTAAACCATATATCTATATGTCTGCAGCACATTCTCCTCCATTCTCTTTTCTCCTCCATACCCACCTGCTAAACCATATATCTACATATCTGCAGCACATTCTCCTCATTTCTCTTTTCTCCTCCGTACCCACCTGCTAAACCATATATCTATATGTCTGCAGCACATCCTCCTCCATTCTCTTTTCTCCTCCATACCCACCTGCTAAACCATATATCTATATGTCTGCAGCACATTCTCCTCCATTCTCTTTTCTCCTCCATACCCACCTGCTAAACCATATATCATATATGTCTGCAACACATCCTCCTCCATTCTCTTTTCTCCTCCGTACCCACCTGCTAAACCATATATCATATATGTCTGCAGCACATTCTCCTCCATTCTCTTTTCTCCTCCGTACCCACCTGCTAAAACATATATCATATATGTCTGCAGCACATTCTCCTCCATTCTCTTTTCTCCTCCATACCCACCTGCTAAACCATATATCTATATGTCTGCAGCACATTCTCCTCCATTCTCTTTTCTCCTCCGTACCCACCTGCTAAACCATATATCTATATGTCTGCAGCACATTCTCCTCCATTCTCTTTTCTCCTCCATACCCACCTGCTAAACCATATATCTATATATCTGCAGCACATTCTCCTCCATTCTCTTTTCTCCTCCATACCCACCTGCTAAACCATATATCTACATATCTGCAGCACATTCTCCTCCATTCTCTTTTCTCCTCCATACCCACCTGCTAAACCATATATCTATATGTCTGCAGCACATTCTCCTCCATTCTCTTTTCTCCTCCGTACCCACCTGCTAAACCATATATCTATATGTCTGCAGCACATTCTCCTCCATTCTCTTTTCTCCTCCATACCCACCTGCTAAACCATATATCTATATGTCTGCAGCACATTCTCCTCCATTCTCTTTTCTCCTCCATACCCACCTGCTAAACCATATATCTACATGTCTGCAGCACATCCTCCTCCATTCTCTTTTCTCCTCCATACCCACCTGCTAAACCATATATCTACATATCTGCAGCACATTCTCCTCCATTCTCTTTTCTCCTCCGTACCCACCTGCTAAACCATATATCTATATGTCTGCAGCACATCCTCCTCCATTCTCTTTTCTCCTCCATACCCACCTGCTAAACCATATATCTATATGTCTGCAGCACATTCTCCTCCATTCTCTTTTCTCCTCCATACCCACCTGCTAAACCATATATCATATATGTCTGCAGCACATCCTCCTCCATTCTCTTTTCTCCTCCGTACCCACCTGCTAAACCATATATCATATATGTCTGCAGCACATTCTCCTCCATTCTCTTTTCTCCTCCGTACCCACCTGCTAAACCATATATCTATATGTCTGCAGCACATTCTCCTCCATTCTCTTTTCTCCTCCATACCCACCTGCTAAACCATATATCATATATGTCTGCAGCACATTCTCCTCCATTCTCTTTTCTCCTCCATACCCACCTGCTAAACCATATATCATATATGTCTGCAGCACATTCTCCTCCATTCTCTTTTCTCCTCCATACCCACCTGCTAAACCATATATCATATATGTCTGCAGCACATTCTCCTCCATTCTCTTTTCTCCTCCGTACCCACCTGCTAAACCATATATCTATATATCTGCAGCACATTCTCCTCCATTCTCTTTTCTCCTCCATACCCACCTGCTAAACCATATATCTACATATCTGCAGCACATTCTCCTCCATTCTCTTTTCTCCTCCATACCCACCTGCTAAACCATATATCTATATGTCTGCAGCACATTCTCCTCCATTCTCTTTTCTCCTCCGTACCCACCTGCTAAACCATATATCTATATGTCTGCAGCACATTCTCCTCCATTCTCTTTTCTCCTCCATACCCACCTGCTAAACCATATATCTACATATCTGCAGCACATTCTCCTCCATTCTCTTTTCTCCTCCGTACCCACCTGCTAAACCATATATCATATATGTCTGCAGCACATCCTCCTCCATTCTCTTTTCTCCTCCATACCCACCTGCTAAACCATATATCATATATGTCTGCAGCACATTCTCCTCCATTCTCTTTTCTCCTCCATACCCACCTGCTAAACCATATATCATATATGTCTGCAGCACATTCTCCTCCATTCTCTTTTCTCCTCCGTACCCACCTGCTAAACCATATATCATATATGTCTGCAGCACATTCTCCTCCATTCTCTTTTCTCCTCCGTACCCACCTGCTAAACCACATATCTATATATCTGCAGCACATTCTCCTCCATTCTCTTTTCTCCTCCATACCCACCTGCTAAACCATATATCATATATGTCTGCAGCACATTCTCCTCCATTCTCTTTTCTCCTCCATACCCACCTGCTAAACCATATATCTATATGTCTGCAGCACATTCTCCTCCATTCTCTTTTCTCCTCCATACCCACCTGCTAAACCATATATCTACATATCTGCAGCACATTCTCCTCCATTCTCTTTTCTCCTCCATACCCACCTGCTAAACCATATATCATATATGTCTGCAGCACATTCTCCTCCATTCTCTTTTCTCCTCCGTACCCACCTGCTAAACCATATATCATATATGTCTGCAGCACATTCTCCTCCATTCTCTTTTCTCCTCCATACCCACCTGCTAAACCATATATCATATATGTCTGCAGCACATTCTCCTCCATTCTCTTTTCTCCTCCGTACCCACCTGCTAAAACATATATCATATATGTCTGCAGCACATTCTCCTCCATTCTCTTTTCTCCTCCGTACCCACCTGCTAAAACATATATCATATATGTCTGCAGCACATTCTCCTCCATTCTCTTTTCTCCTCCATACCCACCTGCTAAACCATATATCATATATGTCTGCAGCACATTCTCCTCCATTCTCTTTTCTCCTCCGTACCCACCTGCTAAACCATATATCTATATGTCTGCAGCACATTCTCCTCCATTCTCTTTTCTCCTCCATACCCACCTGCTAAACCATATATCATATATGTCTGCAGCACATTCTCCTCCATTCTCTTTTCTCCTCCATACCCACCTGCTAAACCATATATCATATATGTCTGCAGCACATTCTCCTCCATTCTCTTTTCTCCTCCGTACCCACCTGCTAAACCATATATCTATATGTCTGCAGCACATTCTCCTCCATTCTCTTTTCTCCTCCGTACCCACCTGCTAAACCATATATCTATATGTCTGCAGCACATTCTCCTCCATTCTCTTTTCTCCTCCGTACCCACCTGCTAAACCATATATCTATATGTCTGCAGCACATTCTCCTCCATTCTCTTTTCTCCTCCGTACCCACCTGCTAAACCATATATCTACATATCTGCAGCACATTCTCCTCCATTCTCTTTTCTCCTCCATACCCACCTGCTAAACCATATATCTATATGTCTGCAGCACATTCTCCTCCATTCTCTTTTCTCCTCCGTACCCACCTGCTAAACCATATATCTACATATCTGCAGCACATCCTCCTCCATTCTCTTTTCTCCTCCGTACCCACCTGCTAAACCATATATCTATATGTCTGCAGCACATTCTCCTCCATTCTCTTTTCTCCTCCGTACCCACCTGCTAAACCATATATCTATATGTCTGCAGCACATCCTCCTCCATTCTCTTTTCTCCTCCATACCCACCTGCTAAACCATATATCTACATATCTGCAGCACATTCTCCTCCATTCTCTTTTCTCCTCCATACCCACCTGCTAAACCATATATCATATATGTCTGCAGCACGTTTTCAAAACCGTTAAAAACACATTCAAAACAGAATGGTGGAAAATGTCATGCAATTCTGCAGGAACCAGATGGAAACACGGAGAAAATATCAGCAGCATGTTTAATCGTTCAAAACACAGCTGATTGCAATTTCAGCTGAAAGCCTACCCACTGTTTTTAGTCTCCTTACCAAACAGACAAAAAGAGGACGGCTTCGGGAATGATTTAGTTTGGAAACATGGACCAAAGGAGACAGGTTGGTGGGGGAAGAAGAGAGGCAGGGAGAGGGAGACAGGTTGGTGGGGAGAGAAGAGTGGCAGGGAGAGGGAGACAGGTTGGTGGGGAAAGAAGAGAGGCAGGGAGAGGGAGACAGGTTGGTGGGGGAAGAAGAGTGGCAGGGAGAGGGAGACAGGTTGGTGGGGGAAGAAGAGTGGCAGGGAGAGGGAGACAGGTTGGTGGGGAGAGAAGAGTGGCAGGGAGAGGGAGAGGGAGACAGGTTGGTGGGGATAGAAGAGTGGCAGGGAGAGGGAGAGGGAGACAGGTTGGTGGGGATAGAAGAGTGGCAGGGAGAGGGAGAGGGAGACAGGTTGGTGGGGGAAGAAGAGTGGCAGGGAGAGGGAGACAGGTTTTCCGGGGGAGGAAGAGTGGCAAGGAGAGGGAGAGGGAGACAGGTTGGTGGGGGAAGAAGAGTGGCAGGGAGAGAGAGACAGGTTGGTGGAGATAGAAGAGTGGCAGGGAGAGGGAGACAGGTTGGTGGGGGAAGAAGAGTGGCAGGGAGAGGGAGAGAGAGACAGGTTGGTGGGGGAAGAAGAGTGGCAGGGAGAGGGAGACAGGTTGGTGGGGGAAGAAGAGTGGCAGGGAGAGGGAGAGAGAGACAGGTTGGTGGGGGAAGAAGAGTGGCAGGGAGAGGGAGAGGGAGACAGGTTGGTGGGGGAAGAAGAGTGGCAGGGAGAGGGAGACAGGTTGGTGGGGAAAGAAGAGTGACAGGGAGAGGGAGACAGGTTGGTGGGGGAAGAAGAGTGGCAGGGAGAGGGAGACAGGTTGGTGGGGGAAGAAGAGTGGCAGGGAGAGGGAGAGGGAGACAGGTTGGTGGGGATAGAAGAGAGGCAGGGAGAGGGAGACAGGTTGGTGGGGAAAGAAGAGTGAGAGGGAGACAGGTTGGTGGGGAAAGAAGAGTGAGAGGGAGAGGGAGACAGGTTGGTGGGGCAGAAGAGTGGCAGGGAGAGGGAGACAGGTTGGTGGGGGAAGAAGAGTGGCAGGGAGAGGGAGACAGGTTGGTGAGGAGAGAAGAGTGGTAGGGAGAGGGAGACAGGTTGGTGGGGGATAGAAGAGTGGCAGGGAGAGGGAGACAGGTTGGTGGGGGAAGAAGAGTGGCAGGGAGAGGGAGACAGGTTGGTGGGGGAAGAAGAGTGGCAGGGAGAGGGGGAGAGAGACAGGTTGGTGGGGATAGAAGAGTGGCAGGGAGAGGGAGACAGGTTGGTGGGGCAGAAGAGAGGCAGGGAGAGGGAGACAGGTTGGTGGGGGAAGAAGAGTGGCAGGGAGAGGGAGACAGGTTGGTGGGGGAAGAAGAGTGGCAGGGAGAGGGGGAGAGAGACAGGTTGGTGGGGAGAGAAGAGAGGCAGGGAGAGGGAGACAGGTTGGTGAGGAAAGAAGAGAGGTAGGGAGAGGGAGACAGGTTGGTGAGGAAAGAAGAGAGGCAGGGAGAGGGAGACAGGTTGGTGGGGGAAGAAGAGTGGCAGGGAGAGGGAGACAGGTTGGTGGGGGAAGAAGAGTGGCAGGGAGAGGGAGACAGGTTGGTGGGGAGAGAAGAGAGGCAGGGAGAGGGAGACAGGTTGGTGGGGGAAGAAGAGTGGCAGGGAGAGGGAGACAGGTTGGTGGGGGAAGAAGAGTGGCAGGGAGAGGGAGACAGGTTGGTGGGGGAGAGAAGAGTGGCAGGGAGAGGGAGACAGGTTGGTGGGGGAGAGAAGAGTGGCAGGGAGAGGGAGACAGGTTGGTGGGGGAGAGAAGAGTGGCAGGGAGAGGGAGACAGGTTGGTGGGGGAGAGAAGAGTGGCAGGGAGAGGGAGACAGCGTGGAGGACAAAGGAGAGGAAGACCAAGAGAAGTGGTCACTGACGAGACGAGGGCCACAATTATTGACCGTGTTGTTGTTTTTTAATTGATCCCCTGGAATTTCAGGATTTTTAAAAACGTTTTATTTTTCACAAGTAAATTACTATATTCAAATATATAGAAAAAAAATAAAGATTATTCAAGCACATTACTGGAATTTCTGATTCCTTGTTGTTACACATACTTTAGTACAGTCAATAACGTGAAAAGGTGTTATTCTTATTCTATAATGGAATTCATAAAAATATATATATATATATTTAAAATAATTATCTTTTACAATAAACACAAGGAATACAAGAAAGGAGTAACATTAAAGTATTGGAACATGAAGGACAAACAATATATATCATGAAATACTTGGTGGTTTTGAGTGAGTTTTGGAGGTGAGGTGAACGGTTTGGCCCTCAGATGCATGTTGGGTAATGCAGACTGTGTGAGTGAGTTTTGGAGGTGAGGTGAACGGTTTGGCCCTCAGATGCATGTTGGGTAATGCAGACTGTATGAGTGAGTTTTGGAGGTGAGGTGAACGGTTTGGCCCTCAGATGCATCTTGGGTAATGCAGACTGTGTGAGTGAGTTTTGGAGGTGAGGTGAACGGTTTGGCCCTCAGATGCATGTTGGGTAATGCAGACTGTGTGAGTGAGTTTTGGAGGTGAGGTGAACGGTTTGGCCCTCAGATGCATGTTGGGTAATGCAGACTGTGTGAGTGAGTTTTGGAGGTGAGGTGAACGGTTTGGCCCTCAGATGCATGTTGGGTAATGCAGACTGTGTGAGTGAGTTTTGGAGGTGAGGTGAACGGTTTGGCCCTCAGATGCATCTTGGGTAATGCAGACTGTGTGAGTGAGTTTTGGAGGTGAGATGAATGGTTTGGCCCTCAGATGCATCTTGGGTAATGCAGACTGTGAGTGAGTTTTGGAGGTGAGATGAACGGTTTGGCCCTCAGATGCATCTTGGGTAATGCAGACTGTGTGAAGAGTTTTGGAGGTGAGATGAACGCTTCGGCCCTCAGATGCATGTTGGGTAAAAAAAAAACTGTAATAAAGTAAAGATTTATCCAATCAAATGTATTTATAACGTTTTTTTTTTTATGTCACCGGGTACTTTGTGATAGTGATTTATAGTCGCTACGGTAACAACAAGGCCCCCAAAAGAACAAGTAGAAGCCCAGTGACAAAAGCCCTTCCTTCCTACAGTAATACAGTCGGCGTGAATGGGATTATGAAGCTGTTGATTTAGTTCTCATCCTCCTTGATTAGTCACTCAACAGCTTGTCGTGCTGCTTGAAAGCAAAGGCCTCTGGGTTGTGTTTAACCCCCAGAGAGACGCACTGTACGCCGTGTGCCTGCCTCCCGACCGTCCCGTCTCTTATAAATACTTCCTGATTGTGACAGTTCACACAGGAAGCAGCGCGTCAACACCGCATCAATCACAGGGCTGTCGTTGTATAACTCATACCCACCTACCTCCTGCACCTACCTCCTGCACCTACCCCCTGCACCTACCTCCTGCACCTACCCCCTGCACCTACCTCCGGCACCTACCTCCTGACAGGACCGGAAACTGCTGGAGGCCTGGCAGAGAGGACCGGACACTGCTGGAGGCCTGGCAGACAGGACCGGACACTGCTGGAGGCCTGGCAGAGAGGACCGGACACTGCTGGAGGCCTGGCAGAGAGGACCGGACACTGCTGGAGGCCTGGCAGAGAGGACCGGACACTGCTGGAGGCCTGGCAGAGAGGACCGGACACTGCTGGAGGCCTGGCAGAGAGGACCAGACACTGCTGGAGGCCTGGCAGAGAGGACCGGACACTGCTGGAGGCCTGGCAGAGAGGACCGGACACTGCTGGAGGCCTGGCAGACAGGACCGGACACTGCTGGAGGCCTGGCAGAGAGGACCTGACACTGCTGGAGGCCTGGCAGAGAGGACCAGACACTGCTGGAGGCCTGGCAGAGAGGACCGGACACTGCTGGAGGCCTGGCAGAGAGGACCGGACACTGCTGGAGGCCTGGCAGAGAGGACCGGACACTGCTGGAGGCCTGGCAGAGAGGACCGGACACTGCTGGAGGCCTGGCAGAGAGGACCGGACACTGCTGGAGGCCTGGCAGACAGGACCGGACACTGCTGGAGGCCTGGCAGAGAGGACCGGACACTGCTGGAGGCCTGGCAGAGAGGACCGGACACTGCTGGAGGCCTGGCAGAGAGGACCGGACACTGCTGGAGGCCTGGCAGAGAGGACCGGACACTGCTGGAGGCCTGGCAGAGAGGACCGGACACTGCTGGAGGCCTGGCAGACAGGACCGGACACTGCTGGAGGCCTGGCAGAGAGGACCAGACACTGCTGGAGGCCTGGCAGAGAGGACCGGACACTGCTGGAGGCCTGGCAGAGAGGACCGGACACTGCTGGAGGCCCGGCAGACAGGACCGGACACTGCTGGAGGCCTGGCAGAGAGGACCTGACACTGCTGGAGGCCTGGCAGAGAGGACCGGACACTACTGGAGGCCTGGCAGAGAGGACCGGACACTGCTGGAGGCCTGGCAGAGAGGACCGGACACTGCTGGAGGCCTGGCAGAGAGGACCGGACACTGCTGGAGGCCTGGCAGAGAGGACCGGACACTGCTGGAGGCCTGGCAGAGAGGACCGGACACTGCTGGAGGCAGATGAAACAAAGCAGGTAAAAAAGGGTAAGGCCTGTAAGGGCGTCATGGCTAGATGGGATACAGCTTTTGTCAAATGTACATCAAAGGTTTGCATTTTAACCGACCCTTGACCTAACCATTTTCCTAATTCTCCTAACCTGCTACGTTAGTTCTCCTAACCCGCTACGTTAGTTCTCCTAACCTCAAATCAAATCAAATCAAATCAAATTTTATTTGTCACATACACATGGTTAGCAGATGTTAATGCGAGTGTAGCGAAATGCTTGTGCTTCTAGTTCCGACAATGCAGTAATAACAAGTAATCTAACTAACAATTCCAAACTACTGTCTTGTACACAGTGTAAGGGGATAAAGAATATGTACATAAGGATATATGAATGAGTGATGGTACAGAGCAGCATAGGCAAGATACAGTAGATGGTATCGGGTACAGTATGTACAAATGAGATGAGTATGTAAACAAAGTGGCATAGTATAGTATAAAGTGGCTAGTGATACATGTATTACATAAGGATACCGTCGATGATATAGAGTACAGTATATACGTATGCGTATGAGATGAATAATGTAGGGTAAGTAACATTTATATAAGGTAGCATTGTTTAAAGTGGCTAGTGATATATTTACATCATTTCCCATCAATTCCCATTATTAAAGTGGCTGGAGTTGAGTCAGTGTCAGTGTGTTGGCAGCAGCCACTCAGTGTTAGTGGTGGCTGTTTAACAGTCTGATGGCCTTGAGATAGAAGCTGTTTTTCAGTCTCTCGGTCCCAGCTTTGATGCACCTGTACTGACCTCGCCTTCTGGATGATAGCGGGGTGAACAGGCAGTGGCTCGGGTGGTTGATGTCCTTGATGATCTTTATGGCCTTCCTGTGACATCGGGTGGTGTAGGTGTCCTGGAGGGCAGGTAGTTTGCCCCCGGTGATGCGTTGTGCAGACCTCACTACCCTCTGGAGAGCCTTACGGTTGAGGGCGGTGCAGTTGCCATACCAGGCGGTGATACAGCCCGCCAGGATGCTCTCGATTGTGCATCTGTAGAAGTTTGTGAGTGCTTTTGGTGACAAGCCGAATTTCTTCAGCCTCCTGAGGTTGAAGAGGCGCTGCTGCGCCTTCTTCACGATGCTGTCTGTGTGAGTGGACCAATTCAGTTTGTCTGTGATGTGTATGCCGAGGAACTTAAAACTTGCTACCCTCTCCACTACTGTTCCATCGATGTGGATAGGGGGGTGTTCCCTCTGCTGTTTCCTGAAGTCCACAATCATCTCCTTAGTTTTGTTGACGTTGAGTGTGAGGTTGTTTTCCTGACACCACACTCCGAGGGCCCTCACCTCCTCCCTGTAGGCCGTCTCATCGTTGTTGGTAATCAAGCCTACCACTGTTGTGTCGTCCGCAAACTTGATGATTGAGTTGGAGGCGTGCGTGGCCACGCAGTCGTGGGTGAACAGGGAGTACAGGAGAGGGCTCAGAACGCAACCTTGTGGGGCCCCAGTGTTGAGGATCAGCGGGGAGGAGATGTTGTTGCCTACCCTCACCACCTGGGGGCGGCCCGTCAGGAAGTCCAGTACCCAGTTGCACAGGGCGGGGTCGAGACCCAGGGTCTCGAGCTTGATGACGAGCTTGGAGGGTACTATGGTGTTGAATGCCGAGCTGTAGTCGATGAACAGCATTCTCACATAGGTATTCCTCTTGTCCAGATGGGTTAGGGCAGTGTGCAGTGTGGTTGAGATTGCATCGTCTGTGGACCTATTTGGGCGGTAAGCAAATTGGAGTGGGTCTAGGGTGTCAGGTAGGGTGGAGGTGATATGGTCCTTGACTAGTCTCTCAAAGCACTTCATGATGACGGATGTGAGTGCTACGGGGCGGTAGTCATTTAGCTCAGTTACCTTAGCTTTCTTGGGAACAGGAACAATGGTGGCCCTCTTGAAGCATGTGGGAACAGCAGACTGGTATAGGGATTGATTGAATATGTCCGTAAACACACCGGCCAGCTGGTCTGCGCATGCTCTGAGGGCGCGGCTGGGGATGCCATCTGGGCCTGCAGCCTTGCGAGGGTTAACACGTTTAAATGTCTTACTCACCTCGGCTGCAGTGAAGGAGAGACCGCATGCTACGCATGCTACGCATGCTACGTTAATTATCCTAACCCGCTACGTTAGTTCTCCTAACCTGCTATGTTAGTTCTCCTAACCTGCTACGTTAATTCTCCTAACCCTCTACTTTAATTCTCCTAACCTGCTACGTTAGTTCTCCTAACCTGCTACATTAGTTCTCCTAACCCGCTACGTTAATTCTCCTAACCTGCTACGTTAATTCTCCTAACCTGCTACGTTAGTTCTCCTAACCTGCTACGTTAGTTCTCCTAACCTGCTACATTAGTTCTCCTAACCTGCTACGTTAATTCTCCTAACCTGCTAGGTTAGTTCTCCTAACCTGCTACGTTAGTTCTCCTAACCTGCTACGTTAGTTCTCCTAACCTGCTACGTTAGTTCTCCTAACCTGCTACGTTAATTATCCTATCCTACTACGTTAATTCTCCCTAACCTTCTACTTTAATTCTCCCTAACCTTCTACCACAACAAGTGGCATCACTGCAACACTTAACAAAGAGCTGCAGTCAGTTTCTACCTTCTTAACAGCACTATCAACAAGGCAGGTCCTACAGGCCCTAGTTTCTACCTTCTTAACAACAGTATCAACAAGGCAGGTCCTACAGGCCCTAGTTTCTACCTTCTTAACAACACTACCAACAAGGCAGGTCCTACAGGCCCTAGTTTCTACCTTCTTAACAACAGTATCAACAAGGCAGGTCCTACAGGCCCTAGTTTCTACCTTCTTAACAACACTATCAACAAGGCAGGTCCTACAGGTCCTAGTTTCTACCTTCTTAACAACACTATCAACAAGGCAGGTCCTACAGGTCCTAGTTTCTACCTTCTTAACAACACCATCAACAAGGCAGGTCCTACAGGCCCTAGTTTCTACCTTCTTAACAACACTATCAACAAGGCAGGTCCTACAGGCCCTAGTTTCTACCTTCTTAACAACACTATCAACAAGGCAGGTCCTACAGGCCCTAGTTTCTACCTTCTTAACAACACTATCAACAAGGCAGGTCCTACAGGTCCTAGTTTCTACCTTCTTAACAGCACTATCAACAAGGCAGGTCCTACAGGTCCTAGTTTCTACCTTCTTAACAACACTATCAACAAGGCAGGTCCTACAGGCCCTAGTTTCTACCTTCTTAACAACACCATCAACAAGGCAGGTCCTACAGGCCCTAGTTTCTACCTTCTTAACAGCACTATCAACAAGGCAGGTCCTACAGGCCCTAGTTTCTACCTTCTTAACAACACCATCAACAAGGCAGGTCCTACAGGCTCTAGTTTCTACCTTCTTAACAACACTATCAACAAGGCAGGTCCTACAGGCCCTAGTTTTGTCACACCTGGACGACTGCCCAGTCATATGGTCAGGTGCCACAAAGAAGGACTTAGGAAAATTGCAATTGGCTCAGAACAGGGCAGCACTTAGAAGTAGACAAAGAGCTAACATCAATAACATGCTTGTCAATCTCTTCTGGCTCAAAGTGGAGGAGAGATTGACTTCATCACTACTTGTTATTATGAGAGGCGTTGACGTGTTGAGAGCAGCGAACTGTCTGTTCAAAAACCGACTAGCACACGGCTCATTCACCCATGCATATCCCCCCCCACCACAAGACGAGACAAAACCCCCCCCCAAAGACAAGGCATACCCCCCCACATGACGAGACAAACCCCCCCCACAAGACGAGACAACCCCCCCCCACAAGACGAGACATACCCCCCCCCCACTGACACGTGCACTCTACACACACACACACACACTAACACGTGCACTCTACACACACACACTAACACGTGCACTTTACACACACACTCACCCAGTGATGTTGTGGTATTGTGTATGTTATATTGTAAATGTGTAATCATGTGTTGTTGATCAGGTCCCCTGTCTGGACTCCAGGAAGACTAGCTGCTGCTAAAGGTGATCCTGAGTTAACACACTCCAGTTCTGACATAAAGCTGTATCCCATCTAGTCCTAACCCTGTCAGAGCCCAGGCAGATTCATGTTATTCACTCCAAGCTGTATCCCATCTAGTCCACACCCTGTCAGAGCCCAGGCAGATTCATGTTATTTACTCCAAGCTGTATCCCATCTAGTCCTAACCCTGTCAGAGCCCAGGCAGATTCATGTTATTTACTCCAAGCTGTATCCCATCTAGTCCTAACCCTGTCAGAGCCCAGGCAGATTCATGTTATTTACTCCAAGCTGTATCCCATCTAGTCCTAACCCTGTCAGAGCCCAGGAAGATTCATGTTATTTACTCCAAGCTGTATCCCATCTAGTCCTAACCCTGTCAGAGCCCAGGCAGATTCATGTTATTTACTCCAAGCTGTATCCCATCTAGTCCTAACCCTGTCAGAGCCCAGGCAGATTCATGTTATTTACTCCAAGCTGTATCCCATCTAGTCCACACCCTGTCAGAGCCCAGGCAGATTCATGTTATTTACTCCAAGCTGTATCCCATCTAGTCCACACCCTGTCAGAGCCCAGGAAGATTCATGTTATTTACTCCAAGCTGTATCCCATCTAGTCCACACCCTGTCAGAGCCCAGGCAGATTCATGTTATTTACTCCAAGCTGTATCCCATCTAGTCCACACCCTGTCAGAGCCCAGGAAGATTCCTGTTATTTACTCCAAGCTGTATCCCATCTAGTCCACACCCTGTCAGAGCCCAGGCAGATTCATGTTATTTACTCCAAGCTGTATCCCATCTAGTCCAAACCCTGTCAGAGCCCAGGAAGATTCATGTTATTTACTCCAAGCTGTATCCCATCTAGTCCTAACCCTGTCAGAGCCCAGGAAGATTCATGTTATTTACTCCAAGCTGTATCCCATCTAGTCCACACCCAGTCAGAGCCCAGGAAGATTCATGTTATTTACTCCAAGCTGTATCCCATCTAGTCCTAACCCTGTCAGAGCCCAGGAAGATTCATGTTATTTACTCCAAGCTGTATCCCATCTAGTCCACACCCTGTCAGAGCCCAGGCAGATTCATGTTATTTACTCCAATCTGTATCCCATCTAGTCCACACCCTGTCAGAGCCCAGGAAGATTCATGTTATTTACTCCAAGCTGTATCCCATCTAGTCCACACCCTGTCAGAGCCCAGGAAGATTCATGTTATTTACTCCAAGCTGTATCCCATCTAGTCCAAACCCTGTCAGAGCCCAGGAAGATTCATGTTATTTACTCCAAGCTGTATCCCATCTAGTCCTAACCCTGTCAGAGCCCAGGAAGATTCATGTTATTTACTCCAAGCTGTATCCCATCTAGTCCACACCCTGTCAGAGCCCAGGCAGATTCATGTTATTTACTCCAATCTGTATCCCATCTAGTCCACACCCTGTCAGAGCCCAGGAAGATTCATGTTATTTACTCCAAGCTGTATCCCATCTAGTCCACACCCTGTCAGAGCCCAGGAAGATTCATGTTATTTACTCCAAGCTGTATCCCATCTAGTCCTAACCCTGTCAGAGCCCTGTCAGATTCATGTTATTTACTCCAAGCTGTATCCCATCTAGTCCACACCCTGTCAGAGCCCAGGAAGATTCATGTTATTTACTCCAAGCTGTATCCCATCTAGTCCTAACCCTGTCAGAGCCCAGGCAGATTCATGTTATTCACTCCAAGCTGTATTCCATCTAGTCCACACCCTGTCAGAGCCCAGGAAGATTCATGTTATGTACTCCAAGCTGTATCCCATCTAGTCCTAACCCTGTCAGAGCCCAGGCAGATTCATGTTATTTACTCCAAGCTGTATCCCATCTAGTCCTAACCCTGTCAGAGCCCAGGAAGATTCATGTTATTTACTCCAAGCTGTATCCCATCTAGTTCTAACCCTGTCAGAGCCCAGGCAGATTCATGTTATTTACTCCAAGCTGTATCCCATCTAGTCCTAACCCTGTCAGAGCCCAGGCAGATTCATGTTATTTACTCCAAGCTGTATCCCATCTAGTCCACACCCAGTCAGAGCCCAGGAAGATTCATGTTATTTACTCAAAGCCCTTCCCCTCTAAAACTGGTAATCGCCTGACTGTCCCAGTAACATTAAGTAGGTTAACTATTAAAGTCACAAGATGTTGGTGAAGGGAAACTAACTCAAACTAATGACTTCAATGGAAACCACGTGTGTGATGTGTTTGATTAACATTCCATTCCAGACATTACTATGAGCCTGGTCCTCCTCAATGAAGGTGCCACCAGCCTCCTGTGACTAAAGTGTAGTAGGTTACAGATCCTGCCCTTAAGAGTGAGAGCATATGACATGAAGCTATATTTGAATATGGTGTGAGTGACCCGTGCTCGTCTGTGAATGATGGCATTTAATGGAGTGTTGGAATGGGTGGGGGGGGGGGGGGGGGCGACGACTCTCTTTAGCACCATTACAGACATAATGGCAACTTATAAATGAGGCTGGTGTGTCTGTGGTCAGGTTTCAGTAGTGGTAGTCAAGGTCAGGAAACAAAACAGACCTTCTCTCTGAGGGAAGTACAGACAATATATATATCGAAAAAAAGACACATTTGACAGATTCAGTTGAAAAAAAATGGAATTATTTCTCATGGTTCACAATGTTATCATTCAGGTGCCGCAACCTTCACGGGGGGATAGGGGAGCCCCCCCTCATTATGGGGTATTGTGATGTCATTATGGGGTATTGTGATGTCATTATGGGGTATTGTGATGTCATTATGGGGTATTGTGATGTCATTATGGGGTATTGTGATGTCATTATGGGTTATTGTGATGTCATTACGGAGTATTGTGTGTAGATTGATGGGGGGGGGGAAAAAGCTATTTAATCAATTTTGGAATGAGGCTGTAACGTAACAAAATGTGGAGAAAGGGAAGGGGTCTGATTAATCAACCCTCCCTGTTTTATTTAAAGCCTTGAATGAATCATCCGGCGAGGTGAGAGAGAGGTTAGCTGATAGATTAAGGTTAGAGGAAAGTTTGTGGGTTTGAAGTGTAAATGTTTGTCTTGCAGTTTTGAAGTTACTTGCCACCACATCGAAATAAGCAACACAACAAAAAAACAGCTCAAATTGACCAGGCCCAGATCTTGGTGTTTCTATTGGTAGATATAATTGTGGTCTATATTGGTAGATATATTTGTGGTATATATATTGGTAGATATATTTGTGGTATACATTGGTAGATATAGGTGTGGTACATATTGGTATATATATGTGGCATATATTGGTAGATATATCGGTGGTACATATTGCTATATATATTTGTGGTACATATTGGTAAATATATATGTGTGTGGTATATATTGGTAGGTATATTTGTGGTAGATATTGGTAGATATATTGGTGGTACATATTGGTAGATATATTTGTGGTACATATTGGTAGATATATTTGTGGTATATATTGGTAAGTATATTTGCGGTATATACTGGTAGATATATTTTGTGGTATATATTGGTAAGTATATTTGTGTCAACGCACAATGAGGACAGTGGCGGTCTGAGGAAACATCCTGGAACAATGAAGCACCCAATTTTTGGCTTCAGGGTGACTTTACCCTGGAGTCCGTGGTTCAGGATGACTTTACCCTGGAGTCTGTGGTTCAGGGTGACTTTACCCTGGAGCCTGTGGTTCAGGATGACTTTACCCTGGAGTCCGTGGTTCAGGATGACTTTACCCTGGAGTCTGTGGTTCAGGATGACTTTACCCTGGAGTCTGTGGTTCAGGATGACTTTACCCTGGAGTCTGTGGTTCAGGATGACTTTACCCTGGAGTCTGTGGTTCAGGATGACTTTACCCTGGAGTCTGTGGTTCAGGATGACTTTACCCTGGAGTCTGTGGTTCAGGATGACTTTACCCTGGAGTCTGTGGTTCAGGATGACTTTACCCTGGAGTCTGTGGTTCAGGATGACTTTACCCTGGAGTCTGTGGTTCAGGATGACTTTACCCTGGAGTCTGTGGTTCAGGATGACTTTACCCTGGAGTCTGTGGTTCAGGATGACTTTACCCTGGAGTCTGTGGTTCAGGATGACTTTACCCTGGAGTCTGTGGTTCAGGATGACTTTACCCTGGAGTCTGTGGTTCAGGATGACTTTACCCTGGAGTCTGTGGTTCAGGATGACTTTACCCTGGAGTCTGTGGTTCAGGATGACTTTACCCTGGAGTCTGTGGTTAACAAAGAACATTCCAGGGCTTCCGCTCACCCCCCCACGCACACAGGCATGTGTGGGTGATGAAATGTGTCCTCTCTCACCTCACTCTCTCCTCCTCTCTCTCCCACATGACAGAAGAGCGGGCTGAGCAGCTGGGGTTAATGATACTTGTCATCGGGTGGATGATGTCTCCCCCCGCCGAACACAACCCAATGCCCCAGGGCAGTGATGGGGACATTGCCCTGTGTATCGTGTGTCGGATGGAACGTTAAACGGGTATCCTGACTCTCTGTGGTCACTAAAGAGTCCGTGGCACTTATCATAATTGTAGGGGTGTTAACTACGATGTCCATGGATACATTTCCTTCATACCATCATGGCCACCTAATCCTCCCCAGTTTCCAATTGGCTCATTCATCGCCCCTCCTCTCCCCTGTAACTATTCCCCAGGTCGTTGCTGTAAATCAGAATGTGTTCTCAGACAACTTACCTGGTGAAATCAAATACCGGGTTCAATATATAAATAAAACACAAGGAGGCATGTGGGCACGTGCGCTCACACACACACGCACGCACACACGCAACACACACACACACACGCAACACACACGCACGCAACACACACACGCAACACACACACACACGCAACACGCACACACACACACACACGCAAAACACACACACACGCAACACACACACACGCAACACACACACACACGCAACACACACGCAACACACACACACACGCAACACACATACGCACGCAACACACACACGCAAACACACACACACACACGCACACACACACAGACACACACACACACACGCAACACACGCCAGCGAATTGTCACTAGCGTAGCAGTAAAAGGAGTCAGGTGGCAGCAACTGTCAACCCAATGAACTGAACGAACCCTCCTATTGAATAACCAACACTTCACACTAGACCTCAGCATGTTACTGCTAGACCTCAGCATGTTACTGCTAGACCTCAGCATGTTACTGCTAGACCTCAGCATGTTACTGCTAGACCTCAGCCTGTTACTGCTAGACCTCAGCATGTTACTGCTAGACCTCAGCCTGTTACTGCTAGACCTCAGCATGTTACTGCTAGACCTCAGCATGTTACTGCTAGACCTCAGCATGTTACTGCTAGACCTCATCCTGTTATAGACCTGTCTGTTACTGCTAGACCTCAGCCTGTTATAGACCTCAGCCTGTTATAGACCTCAGCCTGTTATAGACCTCAGCCTGTTATAGACCTCAGCCTGTTATAGACCTCAGCCTGTTATAGACCACAGCCTGTTATAGACCACAGCCTGTTATAGACCACAGCCTGTTACTGCTAGACCTCAGCCTGTTACTGCTAGACCTCAGCCTGTTATAGACCTCTCCTACTTGACCCGTCTACTGCTACTTGACCCGTCTCCTGCTACTTGACCCGTCTACTGCTACTTGACCCGTCTCCTTCTACTTGACCCGTCTACTGCTACTTGACCCGTCCCTCTCTACTTGACCCGTCTACCTCTACTTGACCCGTCTACTTCTACTCGACCCGTCCTCCTCTACTTGACCCGTCTACTGCTACTTGACCCGTCTACCTCTACTTGACCCGTCTACTGCTACTTGACCCGTCCTCCTCTACTTGACCCGTCTACCTCTACTTGACCCTACTTGACCCGTCTACTTGACAGATGAATGTGTCTCTATGGTCCAGACCTCTGTGTCTCTATGGTCCAGACCTCAATGTGTCTCTATGGTCCAGACCTCCATGTGTCTCTATGGTCCAGACCTCCATGTGTCTCTATGGTCCAGACCTCTATGTGTCTCTATGGTCCAGACCTCTATGTGTCTCTATGGTTACATTGAACTGGGTGAATGGAATATGAATGACAGTCATTTCAATATGCTGTAATAGAAATAAGGGCCGTCCTCCCCCATCTTAAAACGGCACCAACCGTCACTGGGATAGACACATATTAATGCTGACACACACACACACACACACACACACACATACACACAGGCACACACACAGGCACACACACACAGGCACACACACACAGGCACACACACACACACACACAGGCACACACACACACACACAGGCACACATACACACAGGCACACATACACACACAGGCACGCACACACACACACACAGGCACACACACACACACAGGCACACACACACACAGATTCCCCCACCCCCCACACACACACACACGGGAGGTATGCCGTGGCAGCACAACACTCTTCCTTCCATGTATTTTCGCTCTCAGTTCAAAATCTAATTTGGTTGTTGAAATATAAATGAACTACAGGCCCTTCATTGTCACGCACAGATATAAAGGATTTAATCACATGACGTATTGATGCCGATCAAATGAAAAGTCTCATTGTTTTGTCCAAATGCATCACAGTCAAAATCAATAATTTACAGTTGGTCTTGGGGGGGGTGGGGGGTGCTGGTGCAGGCATTATGATATATCTTTGAGTGAGTGACATTATATAGCATTGTATTGTATTCAATGTAACGATCCCTCCAGTGTCTAATGCTCCACCCGTCCGGTACACACTGTGACCCAGTCTTAGAATAACAGATCTAATGTCTAATGCTCCACCCGTCCAGGCCACACTGTGACCCAGTCTTAGAATAACAGATCTAATGTCTAATGCTCCACCCGTCCGGTACACACTGTGACCCAGTCTTAGAATAACAGATCTAATGTCTAATGCTCCACCCGTCCGGTACACACTGTGACCCAGTCTTAGAATAACAGATCTAATGTCTAATGCTCCACCCGTCCAGGCCACACTGTGACCCAGTCTTAGAATAACAGATCTAATGTCTAATGCTCCACCCGTCCAGGCCACACTGTGACCCAGTCTTAGAATAACAGATCTAATGTCTAATGCTCCACCCGTCCAGGCCACACTGTGACCCAGTCTTAGAATAACAGATCTAATGTCTAATGCTCCACCCGTCCGGTACACACTGTGACTCAGTCTTAGAATAACAGATCTAATGTCTAATGCTCCACCCGTCCAGGCCACACTGTGACCCAGTCTTAGAATAACAGATCTAATGTCTAATGCTCCACCCGTCCAGGCCACACTGTGACCCAGTCTTAGAATAACAGATCTAATGTTAAAAAGAAACACAGAAGACGAAGAGTCAGATTACGATGAAGAAGAGTACACACTGTCCATTTAGTTCTCCTCCTCCTGTTTCCTTGTTGATTTGTTCTGTGTAACCCTAGAGATGAGCTGTACGGTGGCCTGAAGGGGACATCTGTGTAACCCCAGAGATGAGCTGTACGGTGGCTTGAAGGGGACATGTGTGTAACCCCAGAGATGAGCTGTACGGTGGCTTGAAGGGGACATCTGTGTAACCCCAGAGATGAGCTGTACGGTGGCTTGAAGGGGACATCTGTGTAACCCCAGAGATGAGCTGTACGGTGGCTTGAAGGGGACATGTGTGTAACCCCAGAGATGAGCTGTACGGTGGCTTGAAGGGGACATCTGTGTAACCCCAGAGATGAGCTGTACGGTGGCTTGAAGGGGACATCTGTGTAACCCCAGAGATGAGCTGTACGGTGGCTTGAAGGGGACATCTGTGTAACCCTGGAGATGAACTGTACGGTGGCTTGAAGGGGACATCTGTGTAACCCCAGAGATGAGCTGTATGGTGGCTTGAAGGGGACATCTGTGTAACCCTAGAGATGCTCTGTACGGTGGCTTGAAGGGGACATCTGTGTAACCCCAGAGATGAGCTGTACGGTGGCTTGAAGGGGACATCTGTGTAACCCTAGAGATGCTCTGTACGGTGGCTTGAAGGGGACATCTGTGTAACCCTGGAGATGAACTGTACGGTGGCTTGAAGGGGACATCTGTGTAACCCCAGAGATGAACTGTATGGTGGCTTGAAGGGGACATCTGTGTAACCCCAGAGATGAACTGTACGGTGGCCTGAAGGGGACATCTGTGTAACCCTGGAGATGCTCTGTATGGTGGCTTGAAGGGGACATCTGTGTAACCCCAGAGATGAACTGTACGGTGGCCTGAAGGGGACATCTGTGTAACCCTGGAGATGAGCTGTACGGTGGCCTGAAGGGGACATCTGTGTAACCCTGGAGATGCTCTGTACGGTGGCTTGAAGGGGACATCTGTGTAACCCTGGAGATGAACTGTACGGTGGCTTGAAAGGGACATCTGTGTAACCCCAGAGATGAGCTGTACGGTGGCTTGAAGGGGACATCTGTGTAACCCCAGAGATGAGCTGTACGGTGGCTTGAAGGGGGCATCTGTGTAACCCTGGAGATGAACTGTACGGTGGCTTGAAGGGGACATCTGTGTAACCCTGGAGATGCTCTGTACGGTGGCTTGAAGGGGACATGTGTGTAACCCTGGAGATGAACTGTACTGTGGCTTGAAGGGGACATCTGTGTAACCCTGGAGATGAGCTGTACGGTGGCTTGAAGGGGACATCTGTGTAACCCTAGAGATGAGCTGTACGGTGGCTTGAAGGGGACATCTGTGTAACCCTAGAGATGCTCTGTACGGTGGCTTGAAGGGGACATCTGTGTAACCCTGGAGATTAACTGTACGGTGGCTTGAAGGGGACATGTGTGTAACCCCAGAGATGAGCTGTACGGTGGCTTGAAGGGGACATCTGTTTAACCCTGGAGATGCTCTGTACGGTGGCTTGAAGGGGACATCTGTGTAACCCCAGAAATGAGCTGTACGGTGGCTTGAAGGGGACATCTGTGTAACCCCAGAGATGAGCTGTACGGTGGCTTGAAGGGGACATCTGTGTAACCCCAGAGATGAGCTGTACGGTGGCTTGAAGGGGACATCTGTGTAACCCCAGAGATGAGCTGTACGGTGGCTTGAAGGGGACATCTGTGTAACCCCAGAGATGAGCTGTACGGTGGCTTGAAGGGGACATGTGTGTAACCCCAGAGATGAGCTGTACGGTGGCTTGAAGGGGACATGTGTGTAACCCCAGAGATGAGCTGTACGGTGGCTTGAAGGGGACATCTGTGTAACCCCAGAGATGAGCTGTACGGTGGCTTGAAGGGGACATCTGTGTAACCCTGGAGATGAACTGTACGGTGGCTTGAAGGGGACATCTGTGTAACCCCAGAGATGAGCTGTATGGTGGCTTGAAGGGGACATCTGTGTAACCCTAGAGATGCTCTGTACGGTGGCTTGAAGGGGACATCTGTGTAACCCCAGAGATGAGCTGTACGGTGGCTTGAAGGGGACATCTGTGTAACCCTAGAGATGCTCTGTACGGTGGCTTGAAGGGGACATCTGTGTAACCCTGGAGATGAACTGTACGGTGGCTTGAAGGGGACATCTGTGTAACCCCAGAGATGAACTGTATGGTGGCTTGAAGGGGACATCTGTGTAACCCCAGAGATGAACTGTACGGAGGCCTGAAGGGGACATCTGTGTAACCCTGGAGATGCTCTGTATGGTGGCTTGAAGGGGACATCTGTGTAACCCCAGAGATGAACTGTACGGTGGCCTGAAGGGGACATCTGTGTAACCCTGGAGATGAGCTGTACGGTGGCCTGAAGGGGACATCTGTGTAACCCTGGAGATGCTCTGTACGGTGGCTTGAAGGGGACATCTGTGTAACCCTGGAGATGAACTGTACGGTGGCTTGAAGGGGACATCTGTGTAACCCCAGAGATGAGCTGTACGGTGGCTTGAAGGGGACATCTGTGTAACCCCAGAGATGAGCTGTACGGTGGCTTGAAGGGGGCATCTGTGTAACCCTGGAGATGAACTGTACGGTGGCTTGAAGGGGACATCTGTGTAACCCTGGAGATGCTCTGTACGGTGGCTTGAAGGGGACATGTGTGTAACCCTAGAGATGAACTGTACTGTGGCTTGAAGGGGACATCTGTGTAACCCTGGAGATGAGCTGTACGGTGGCTTGAAGGGGACATCTGTGTAACCCTAGAGATGAGCTGTACGGTGGCTTGAAGGGGACATCTGTGTAACCCTAGAGATGCTCTGTACGGTGGCTTGAAGGGGACATCTGTGTAACCCTGGAGATTAACTGTACGGTGGCTTGAAGGGGACATCTGTGTAACCCTGGAGATGAGCTGTACGGTGGCTTGAAGGGGACATCTGTTTAACCCTGGAGATGCTCTGTACGGTGGCTTGAAGGGGACATCTGTGTAACCCTGGAGATGAACTGTACGGTGGCTTGAAGGGGACATCTGTGTAACCCCAGAGATGAGCTGTACGGTGGCTTGAAGGGGACATCTGTGTAACCCCAGAGATGAGCTGTACGGTGGCTTGAAGGGGACATCTGTGTAACCCTGGAGATGAACTGTACGGTGGCTTGAAGGGGACATCTGTGTAACCCCAGAGATGAACTGTATGGTGGCTTGAAGGGGACATCTGTGTAACCCCAGAGATGAACTGTACGGAGGCCTGAAGGGGACATCTGTGTAACCCTGGAGATGCTCTGTATGGTGGCTTGAAGGGGACATCTGTGTAACCCCAGAGATGAACTGTACGGTGGCCTGAAGGGGACATCTGTGTAACCCTGGAGATGAGCTGTACGGTGGCCTGAAGGGGACATCTGTGTAACCCTGGAGATGCTCTGTACGGTGGCTTGAAGGGGACATCTGTGTAACCCTGGAGATGAACTGTACGGTGGCTTGAAGGGGACATCTGTGTAACCCCAGAGATGAGCTGTACGGTGGCTTGAAGGGGACATCTGTGTAACCCCAGAGATGAGCTGTACGGTGGCTTGAAGGGGGCATCTGTGTAACCCTGGAGATGAACTGTACGGTGGCTTGAAGGGGACATCTGTGTAACCCTGGAGATGCTCTGTACGGTGGCTTGAAGGGGACATGTGTGTAACCCTAGAGATGAACTGTACTGTGGCTTGAAGGGGACATCTGTGTAACCCTGGAGATGAGCTGTACGGTGGCTTGAAGGGGACATCTGTGTAACCCTAGAGATGAGCTGTACGGTGGCTTGAAGGGGACATCTGTGTAACCCTAGAGATGCTCTGTACGGTGGCTTGAAGGGGACATCTGTGTAACCCTGGAGATTAACTGTACGGTGGCTTGAAGGGGACATCTGTGTAACCCTGGAGATGAGCTGTACGGTGGCTTGAAGGGGACATCTGTTTAACCCTGGAGATGCTCTGTACGGTGGCTTGAAGGGGACATCTGTGTAACCCTGGAGATGAACTGTACGGTGGCTTGAAGGGGACATCTGTGTAACCCCAGAGATGAGCTGTACGGTGGCTTGAAGGGGACATCTGTGTAACCCCAGAGATGAGCTGTACGGTGGCTTGAAGGGGGCATCTGTGTAACCCTGGAGATGAACTGTACGGTGGCTTGAAGGGGACATCTGTGTAACCCTGGAGATGCTCTGTACGGTGGCTTGAAGGGGACATGTGTGTAACCCTGGAGATGAACTGTACTGTGGCTTGAAGGGGACATCTGTGTAACCCTGGAGATGAGCTGTACGGTGGCTTGAAGGGGACATCTGTGTAACCCTAGAGATGAGCTGTACGGTGGCTTGAAGGGGACATCTGTGTAACCCTAGAGATGCTCTGTACGGTGGCTTGAAGGGGACATCTGTGTAACCCTGGAGATTAACTGTACGGTGGCTTGAAGGGGACATCTGTGTAACCCTGGAGATGAGCTGTACGGTGGCTTGAAGGGGACATCTGTTTAACCCTGGAGATGCTCTGTACGGTGGCTTGAAGGGGACATCTGTGTAACCCCAGAGATGAGCTGTACGGTGGCTTGAAGGGGACATCTGTGTAACCCCAGAGATGAGCTGTACGGTGGCTTGAAGGGGACATCTGTGTAACCCCAGAGATGAGCTGTACGGTGGCTTGAAGGGGACATCTGTGTAACCCCAGAGATGAGCTGTACGGTGGCTTGAAGGGGACATCTGTGTAACCCCAGAGATGAGCTGTACGGTGGCTTGAAGGGGACATGTGTGTAACCCCAGAGATGAGCTGTACGGTGGCTTGAAGGGGACATCTGTGTAACCCCAGAGATGAGCTGTACGGTGGCTTGAAGGGGACATCTGTGTAACCCCAGAGATGAGCTGTACGGTGGCTTGAAGGGGACATCTGTGTAACCCTGGAGATGAACTGTACGGTGGCTTGAAGGGGACATCTGTGTAACCCCAGAGATGAGCTGTATGGTGGCTTGAAGGGGACATCTGTGTAACCCTAGAGATGCTCTGTACGGTGGCTTGAAGGGGACATCTGTGTAACCCCAGAGATGAGCTGTACGGTGGCTTGAAGGGGACATCTGTGTAACCCTGGAGATGAACTGTACGGTGGCTTGAAGGGGACATCTGTGTAACCCCAGAGATGAGCTGTACGGTGGCTTGAAGGGGACATCTGTGTAACCCTAGAGATGCTCTGTACGGTGGCTTGAAGGGGACATGTGTGTAACCCCAGAGATGAGCTGTACGGTGGCTTGAAGGGGACATCTGTGTAACCCTAGAGATGCTCTGTACGGTGGCTTGAAGGGGACATCTGTGTAACCCTGGAGATGAACTGTACGGTGGCTTGAAGGGGACATCTGTGTAACCCCAGAGATGAACTGTATGGTGGCTTGAAGGGGACATCTGTGTAACCCCAGAGATGAACTGTACGGTGGCCTGAAGGGGACATCTGTGTAACCCTGGAGATGCTCTGTATGGTGGCTTGAAGGGGACATCTGTGTAACCCCAGAGATGAACTGTACGGTGGCCTGAAGGGGACATCTGTGTAACCCTGGAGATGAGCTGTACGGTGGCCTGAAGGGGACATCTGTGTAACCCTGGAGATGCTCTGTACGGTGGCTTGAAGGGGACATCTGTGTAACCCTGGAGATGAACTGTACGGTGGCTTGAAGGGGACATCTGTGTAACCCCAGAGATGAGCTGTACGGTGGCTTGAAGGGGACATCTGTGTAACCCCAGAGATGAGCTGTACGGTGGCTTGAAGGGGGCATCTGTGTAACCCTGGAGATGAACTGTACGGTGGCTTGAAGGGGACATCTGTGTAACCCTGGAGATGCTCTGTACGGTGGCTTGAAGGGGACATGTGTGTAACCCTGGAGATGAACTGTACTGTGGCTTGAAGGGGACATCTGTGTAACCCTGGAGATGAGCTGTACGGTGGCTTGAAGGGGACATCTGTGTAACCCTAGAGATGAGCTGTACGGTGGCTTGAAGGGGACATCTGTGTAACCCTAGAGATGCTCTGTACGGTGGCTTGAAGGGGACATCTGTGTAACCCTGGAGATTAACTGTACGGTGGCTTGAAGGGGACATCTGTGTAACCCTGGAGATGAGCTGTACGGTGGCTTGAAGGGGACATCTGTTTAACCCTGGAGATGCTCTGTACGGTGGCTTGAAGGGGACATCTGTGTAACCCCAGAGATGAGCTGTACGGTGGCTTGAAGGGGACATCTGTTTAACCCTGGAGATGCTCTGTACGGTGGCTTGAAGGGGACATCTGTGTAACCCCAGAGATGAACTGTACGGTGGCTTGAAGGGGACATCTGTGTAACCCCAGAGATGAGCTGTACGGTGGCTTGAAGGGGACATGTGTGTAAACCTGGAGATGAACTGTACTGTGGCTTGAAGGGGACATGTGTGTAACCCTAGAGATGAGCTGTACGGTGGCTTGATGGGGACATGTGTGTAACCCCAGAGATGAGCTGTACGGTGGCTTGAAGGGGACATCTGTGTAACCCCAGAGATGCTCTGTACGGTGGCGTGAAGGGGACATTTGTCTCGCAATGTGCCTGCCTCCTGCCACAATACTGCTATAAAAAAACTTCCTGGTTGTGACAGTTTACACAGGAAGCAGCTGAGCATAGGAGCTTTGAGGAGGTAAAAACAAAAACCCACACAGTTAATAAGTAGCATATTGTTTTTAAAAACGTGCACATTTCTCTCTTCCGACAAAACAACAGCAGATTCAAAAGTGTGGTAGATTTCCAAACTGTTCTGCGGTAGGACACACATGTATCCTCGATCAAAGGTGGCTGGTGTAGGAGGGGAGGACAGTCTTCCGTTCACCTACTAATTGATTGACACACTCCTCAACCACATCGTTTTCCGGTTAACAGAAGACGGTCTTTTGGCCAAACGAGAATCTCCCTGTCACCCCACCTCTCTCTCTCTCTCTCTCACACACACACACACACACACACACACACACACCACTTTCTGCCCCTTCCATTTAAATTTTGCTCTCAGTTCAAAATCTAATTTGGTTGCTGAAATATAAATGAACCTCTTCCTCTGGCTGCTGGAGTTCAGAAAAAGGGTCTAGGCTGGTATGATTCATGTTATTTACTCAAAGCCCTTCCCCTCTAAATCTGGTAATCGCCTGACTGTCCCAGTAACATTAAGTAGGTTAACTATTAAAGTCACAAGATGTTGGTGAAGGGAAACTAACTCAAACTAATGGACTTCAATGGAAACCACGCGTGTGATGTGTTTGATTACCATTCCATTCCAGACATTACTATGAGCCTGGTCCTCCTCAATGAAGGTGCCACCAGCCTCCTGTGACTAAAGTGTAGTAGGTTACAGATCCTGTCCT
Source organism: Oncorhynchus clarkii lewisi (assembly GCF_045791955.1). Lineage (NCBI taxonomy): Eukaryota > Metazoa > Chordata > Actinopteri > Salmoniformes > Salmonidae > Oncorhynchus > Oncorhynchus clarkii. The sequence continues at coordinate 3,656,705 of NC_092150.1, forward strand.
TAAGAGTGAGAGCACATGACATGAAGCTATATTTGAATATGGTGTGAGTGACCCGTGCTCGTCTGTGAATGATGGCATTTAATGGAGTGTTGGAATGGGGGGGGTGGGGTGGGGGGACTCTCTTTAACACCATTACAGACATAATGGCAACTTGTAAATGAGGCTGGTGTGTCTGTGGTCAGGTTTCAGTAGTGGTAGTCAAGGTCAGGAAACTAGGCCCTTTGCTTTGAAGGGACTGTTTACCAGGCAGGGTGCCAGTCATTTCTGTTCCCTATTTATGCCACTGTCCTTTTCATTCTTCAGCAAGATGTTGTTGTTGTGGTGTATTCTCCAAACTGGGCCAAACCGTGCCAAGCTAGACCAAGGTGTTGTTGTTGTGGTGTATTCTCCAAGCAGGGCCAAACCTTGCCAAGCCAGACCAAGTGTACCAGAGTTACTGACAGACAGCTGGCTGGCTTGCGCACACACCACACACAGTGAGCTCCTCAGCGCTCCTAACCACAGGACCGTCCGGAAAGGAGAGCTCAAGCTGCCCACCCAACCACCCACGCCTCTGATTTGCCAGATGCTTGGTAGTAATTGTAATGACCCCTGTCATGTGACCAGGGTGGGGGTGAAGCAGAAAAAGGTGGCCATTCCTCAGATTCCCATCAGCCACAATGGAGAGTACATCAGAGTAGAGTGGTGTAAATACTGTAAATCAGAGTAGTTAGAGTAGAGTGATGTAAATACTGTAAATCAGAGTAGTTAGTGGTGTAAATACTGTAAATCAGAGTAGTTAGAGTGGCGTAAATACTGTAAATCAGAGTAGTTAGAGTAGAGTGATGTAAATACTGTAAATCAGAGTAGTTAGAGTAGAGTGATGTAAATACTGTAAATCAGAGTAGTTAGAGTGATGTAAATACTGTAAATCAGAGTAGTTAGAGTGATGTAAATACTGTAAATCAGAGTAGTTAGAGTGATGTAAATACTGTAAATCAGAGTAGTTAGAGTGGTGTAAATACTGTAAATCAGAGTAGTTAGAGTGGTGTAAATACTGTAAATCAGAGTAGTTATAGTAGAGTGATGTAAATACTGTAAATCAGAGTAGTTAGTGATGTAAATACTGTAAATCAGAGTAGTTAGAGTAGAGTGATGTAAATACTGTAAATCAGAGTAGTTAGAGTAGAGTGATGTAAATACTGTAAATCAGAGTAGTTAGAGTGGTGTAAATACTGTAAATCAGAGTAGTTAGAGTGGTGTAAATACTGTAAATCAGAGTAGTTAGAGTAGAGTGATGTAAATACTGTAAATCAGAGTAGTTAGAGTAGAGTGATGTAAATACTGTAAATCAGAGTAGTTAGAGTAGAGTGATGTAAATACTGTAAATCAGAGTAGTTAGTGATGTAAATACTGTAAATCAGAGTAGTTAGTGGTGTAAATACTGTAAATCAGAGTAGTTAGATTGGCGTAAATACTGTAAATCAGAGTAGTTAGAGTAGAGTGATGTAAATACTGTAAATCAGAGTAGTTAGAGTGATGTAAATACTGTAAATCAGAGTAGTTAGAGTGATGTAAATACTGTAAATCAGAGTAGTTAGAGTGATGTAAATACTGTAAATCAGAGTAGTTAGAGTGGTGTAAATACTGTAAATCAGAGTAGTTAGAGTGGTGTAAATACTGTAAATCAGAGTAGTTAGAGTAGAGTGATGTAAATACTGTAAATCAGAGTAGTTAGAGTGGTGTAAATACTGTAAATCAGAGTAGTTAGAGTGGTGTAAATACTGTAAATCAGAGTAGTTAGAGTAGAGTGATGTAAATACTGTAAATCAGAGTAGTTAGAGTAGAGTGATGTAAATACTGTAAATCAGAGTAGTTAGAGTAGAGTGATGTAAATACTGTAAATCAGAGTAGTTAGTGATGTAAATACTGTAAATCAGAGTAGTTAGTGATGTAAATACTGTAAATCAGAGTAGTTAGAGTAGAGTGATGTAAATACTGTAAATCAGAGTAGTTAGTGATGTAAATACTGTAAATCAGAGTAGTTAGTGATGTAAATACTGTAAAACAGAGTAGTTAGAGTGATGTAAATACTGTAAATCAGAGTGGTGTAAATACTGTAAATCAGAGTAGTTCGAGTGGTGTAAATACTGTAAATCATAGTAGTTAGAGTGGTGTAAATACTGTAAATCAGAGTAGTTAGTGGTGTAAATACTGTAAATCAGAGTAGTTAGAGTAGAGTGATGTAAATACTGTAAATCAGAGTAGTTAGAGTAGAGTGATGTAAATACTGTAAATCAGAGTAGTTAGAGTAGAGTGATGTAAATACTGTAAATCAGAGTAGTTAGAGTAGAGTGATGTAAATACTGTAAATCAGAGTAGTTAGAGTAGAGTGATGTAAATACTGTAAATCAGAGTAGTTAGAGTAGAGTGATGTAAATACTGTAAATCAGAGTAGTTAGAGTAGAGTGATGTAAATACTGTAAATCAGAGTAGTTAGTGATGTAAATACTGTAAATCAGAATAGTTAGAATGATGTAAATACTGTAAATTAGAGTAGTTAGAGTGGTGTTAATACTGTAAATCAGAGTAGTTAGTGGTGTAAATACTGTAAATCAGAGTAGTTAGAGTAGAGTGATGTAAATACTGTAAATCAGAGTAGTTAGAGTGGAGTGATGTAAATACTGTAAATCAGAGTAGTTAGAGTAGAGTGATGTAAATACTGTAAATCAGAGTAGTTAGAGTAGAGTGATGTAAATACTGTAAATCAGAGTAGTTAGAGTAGAGTGATGTAAATACTGTAAATCAGAGTAGTTAGAGTAGAGTGATGTAAATACTGTAAATCAGAGTAGTTAGTGATGTAAATACTGTAAATCAGAGTAGTTAGTGATGTAAATACTGTAAATCAGAGTAGTTCGAGTGATGTAAATACTGTAAATCAGAGTAGTTAGTGTGGTGTAAATACTGTAAATCAGAGTAGTTAGAGTGGTGTAAATACTGTAAATCAGAGTAGTTAGAGTGGTGTAAATACTGTAAATCAGAGTAGTTAGTGATGTAAATACTGTAAATCAGAGTAGTTAGAGTAGAGTGATGTAAATACTGTAAATCAGAGTAGTTAGTGATGTAAATACTGTAAATCAGAGTAGTTAGAGTAGAGTGATGTAAATACTGTAAATCAGCGTAGTTAGAGTAGTGTAAATACTGTAAATCACAGGTTGATCTCTCTGCTAAGTGTGCATAGGGCCAGGAGCAGGGGAGTAAACACTGAAGGCCTCATAAACATTGACTGCATCCATAATGGAACCCTTTGGACCAGCTGTGGCTATTTGTTTTTACAGTAACCCTGAGGGAGGATTAACAAGATGCCACGTTATATTGTGATGAATCATTTCCAAACACGAAGGGTTTCAGTAGCCAATAGAATCATTGAACAATGTGGATCGTGTCTGGCTCTGAGGAGCCTCCACCGGACTGCTCTAGAATGGCATTTTCAATTCTTTAGGTTGTGATATTCAGTCAGTTTAATTAACCCAGACATTGAAATAACCCCGACCTCAGACATTGAAATAACCCAGACATTGAAATAACCCCGACCTCAGACATTGAAATAACCCAGACCCTCAGACATTGAAATAACCCCGGCCCTCAGACATTGAAATAACCCCGACCCTCAGACATTGAAATAACCCCGACCCTCAGACATTGAAATAACCCCGACCCTCAGACATTGAAATAACCCAGACCCTCAGACATTGAAATAACCCCGACCTCAGACATTGAAATAACCCCGACCCTCAGACATTGAAATAACCCCGACCTCAGACATTGAAATAACCCTGACCCTCAGACATTGAAATAACCCCGACCCTCAGACATTGAAATAACCCCGACCCTCAGACATTGAAATAACCCCGACCCTCAGACATTGAAATAACCCAGACCCTCAGACATTGAAATAACCCCGACCTCAGACATTGAAATAACCCAGACATTGAAATAACCCCGACCTCAGACATTGAAATAATCCCGACCTCAGACATTGAAATAACCCCGACCTCAGACATTGAAATAACCCCGACCCTCAGACATTGAAATAACCCCGACCTCAGACATTGAAATAACCCCGACCTCAGACATTGAAATAACCCCGACCCTCAGACATTGAAATAACCCCGACCCTCAGACATTGAAATAACCCCGACCCTCAGACATTGAAATAACCCCGACCCTCAGACATTGAAATAACCCTGACCTCAGACATTGAAATAACCCTGACCTCAGACATTGAAATAACCCCGACCCTCAGACATTGAAATAACCCAGACCTCTGACATTGAAATAACCCCGACCCTCAGACATTGAAATAACCCAGACATTGAAATAACCCCGACCTCAGACATTGAAATAACCCCGACCCTCAGACATTGAAATAACCCAGACCCTCAGACATTGAAATAACCCCGACCCTCAGACATTGAAATAACCCCGACCCTCAGACATTGAAATAACCCTGACCTCAGACATTGAAATAACCCCGACCTCAGACATTGAAATAACCCTGACCTCAGACATTGAAATAACCCAGACCCTCAGACATTGAAATAACCCTGACCTCAGACATTGAAATAACCCCGACCCTCAGACATTGAAATAACCCCGACCCTCAGACATTGAAATAACCCCGACCTCAGACATTGAAATAACCCTGACCTCAGACATTGAAATAACCCCGACCCTCAGACATTGAAATAACCCAGACCTCAGACATTGAAATAACCCCGACCCTCAGACATTGAAATAACCCAGACATTGAAATAACCCCGACCCTCAGACATTGAAATAACCCCGACCCTCAGACATTGAAATAACCCCGACCCTCAGACATTGAAATAACCCCAACCCTCAGACATTGAAATAACCCCGACCCTCAGACATTGAAATAACCCCGACCCTCAGACATTGAAATAACCCCGACCCTCAGACATTGAAATAATAATTTAATATAACATTCCAATTAAATTCCTGAATTCACTAATTGAATTGGGAGTTAAATATTTGTACATTTCACAGTTAATGTAATTAATAAAACCTAGTTTAAACAACAACAACAACTGGACTGCAGGGTTTGTTTTAAATCTGAAAAGTGAAGTGAACCGCCTGAAATACTGAAGGAATTGAATTAGAATGTGGAATTGTTATTGCTATTTTTTTTTTACAAATACAGATTTTATAGGGGGATGCTCCAGCACCCTCAGCAACCCTGCTTCCTGCGGCTGTGCTTACGGAGTAACGATCACTCCTCACTGTCCTCCTTCCATACCTCACAGATTCCTGCCATCACACTAGATACCAGAGTGAGGATCCACATGTAAACTCATTCCCTGGGGACTCCATCGAGCCTGGGCCAATCATTCAGGCACACTGGGTTCTATCAGATGTTCTATCACTTGGCCACATTTTAAAAAAGAGAATCCTGAAAGGCTGGGAGGCTAGGTTATCATGCGAGGACAGGTGTTGTTTTTATACATCACCACCCCCCCCCGCCCTCCCCCCATCTCTTTTCCCTCCAGAACATTCTTAGTTCATTTTGTGGGAACAAGAACAGCTGGTACCTCTGCTCAGTACATTTTACTCAATACTTATGATATCCAGTCTAGCGCTGCCATCTAGTGTTCATTCATTGTCATTTAAAAAATAAATAAAAAAATAAATAAATGTCATGTAGCAGATACTGTTATCCAGAGAGACTTACAGTAGATGACTTCATACATTTTCATACTACCCCCCCCCCCCCCCTCGTGGGAATCGAACCCACAACCCTAAGAGCCTAAAACAGGGATATTTGAATTGTGTACCGTAACTTACGTTTGTTAGACGTTTCTGCACGTAATAACGCATTGCTTTACGTCGATAAACTCATTTGTTTGTCATAAAAATAAAAACACACCCCCCCCCCCCAAAAAAATGGTTATTTGAAAGGAATTTAATTCCTAAACGAGTTGTACAATTAATGCTGTGTAGATCAGTTTAGTTTGAGCCAGAGAAGAAAATAGATTTAAACCTTTACTTTAGAAATAGGTAAATATAATAACAACTGAACATGAATGAAGGCTTGAACTAAATAATACCACAACAAAAGACTAAACTTATCCAGACAATGTCGAGCAGAGAACACAAAATGGGACACCGTTACTCTTCAGTGACGTCCCACTGTCTGTCAGGTAACGAGAACACAATGGGTCACCGCTACTCTTCAGTGATGTCCCACTGTCTGTCAGGTAACGAGAATACAATGGGACACCGCTACTCTTCAGTGACGTCCCACTGTCTGTCAGGTAACGAGAACACAATGGGACACCGCTACTCTTCAGTGACGTCCCACTGTCTGTCAGGTAACGAGAACACAATGGGACACCGCTACTCTTCAGTGACGTCCCACTGTCTGTCAGGTAACGAGAACACAATGGGACACCGCTACTCTTCAGTGACGTCCCACTGTCTGTCAGGTAACGAGAACACAATGGGACACCGCTACTCTTCAGTGACGTCCCACTGTCTGTCAGGTAACGAGAACACAATGGGACACCGCTACTCTTCAGTGACGTCCCACTGTCTGTCAGGTAACGAGAACACAATGGGACACCGCTACTCTTCAGTGACGTCCCACTGTCTGTCAGGTAACGAGAACACAATGGGACACCGCTACTCTTCAGTGACGTCCCACTGTCTGTCAGGTAACGAGAACACAATGGGACACCGCTACTCTTCAGTGACGTCCCACTGTCTGTCAGGTAACGAGAAATACAATGGGACACCGCTACTCTTCAGTGACGTCCCACTGTCTGTCAGGTAACGAGAACACAATGGGACACCGCTACTCTTCAGTGATGTCCCACTGTCTGTCAGGTAACGAGAACACAATGGGACACCGCTACTCTTCAGTGACGTCCCACTGTCTGTCAGGTAACGAGAATACAATGGGACACCGATACTCTTCAGTGACGTCCCACTGTCTGTCAGGTAACGAGAACACAATGGGACACAGATACTCTTCAGTGACGTCCCACTGTCTGTCAGGTAACGAGAACACAATGGGACACCGCTACTCTTCAGTGACGTCCCACTGTCTGTCAGGTAACGAGAACACAATGGGACACCGCTACTCTTCAGTGACGTCCCACTGTCTGTCAGGTAACGAGAACACAATGGGACACCGCTACTCTTCAGTGACGTCCCACTGTCTGTCAGGTAACGAGAATACAATGGGACACCGCTACTCTTCAGTGACGTCCCACTGTCTGTCAGGTAACGAGAACACAATGGGACACCGCTACTCTTCAGTGACGTCCCACTGTCTGTCAGGTAACGAGAACACAATGGGACACCGCTACTCTTCAGTGACGTCCCACTGTCTGTCAGGTAACGAGAATACAATGGGACACCGCTACTCTTCAGTGACGTCCCACTGTCTGTCAGGTAACGAGAACACAATGGGACACCGCTACTCTTCAGTGACGTCCCACTGTCTGTCAGGTAACGAGAACACAATGGGACACCGCTACTCTTCAGTGACGTCCCACTGTCTGTCAGGTAACGAGAACACAATGGGACACCGCTACTCTTCAGTGACGTCCCACTGTCTGTCAGGTAACGAGAACACAATGGGACACCGCTACTCTTCAGTGACGTCCCACTGTCTGTCAGGTAACGAGAACACAATGGGACACCGCTACTCTTCAGTGACGTCCCACTGTCTGTCAGGTAACGAGAATACAATGGGACACCGATACTCTTCAGTGACGTCCCACTGTCTGTCAGGTAACGAGAACACAATGGGACACCGCTACTCTTCAGTGACGTCCCACTGTCTGTCAGGTAACGAGAACACAATGGGACACCGCTACTCTTCAGTGACGTCCCACTGTCTGTCAGGTAACGAGAACACAATGGGACACCGCTACTCTTCAGTGACGTCCCACTGTCTGTCAGGTAACGAGAACACAATGGGACACCGCTACTCTTCAGTGACGTCCCACTGTCTGTCAGGTAACGAGAACACAATGGGACACCGCTACTCTTCAGTGACGTCCCACTGTCTGTCAGGTAACGAGAAATACAATGGGACACCGCTACTCTTCAGTGACGTCCCACTGTCTGTCAGGTAACGAGAACACAATGGGACACCGCTACTCTTCAGTGACGTCCCACTGTCTGTCAGGTAACGAGAATACAATGGGACACCGCTACTCTTCAGTGACGTCCCACTGTCTGTCAGGTAACGAGAACACAATGGGACACCGCTACTCTTCAGTGACGTCCCACTGTCTGTCAGGTAACGAGAACACAATGGGACACCGCTACTCTTCAGTGACGTCCCACTGTCTGTCAGGTAACGAGAACACAATGGGACACCGCTACTCTTCAGTGACGTCCCACTGTCTGTCAGGTAACGAGAACACAATGGGACACCGCTACTCTTCAGTGACGTCCCACTGTCTGTCAGGTAACGAGAACACAATGGGACACCGCTACTCTTCAGTGACGTCCCACTGTCTGTCAGGTAACGAGAACACAATGGGACACCGCTACTCTTCAGTGACGTCCCACTGTCTGTCAGGTAACGAGAACACAATGGGACACCGCTACTCTTCAGTGACGTCCCACTGTCTGTCAGGTAACGAGAACACAATGGGACACCGCTACTCTTCAGTGACGTCCCACTGTCTGTCAGGTAACGAGAACACAATGGGACACCGCTACTCTTCAGTGACGTCCCACTGTCTGTCAGGTAACGAGAACACAATGGGACACCGCTACTCTTCAGTGACGTCCCACTGTCTGTCAGGTAACGAGAACACAATGGGACACCGCTACTCTTCAGTGACGTCCCACTGTCTGTCAGGTAACGAGAACACAATGGGACACCGCTACTCTTCAGTGACGTCCCACTGTCTGTCAGGTAACGAGAACACAATGGGACACCGCTACTCTTCAGTGACGTCCCACTGTCTGTCAGGTAACGAGAATACAATGGGACACCGCTACTCTTCAGTGACGTCCCACTGTCTGTCAGGTAACGAGAACACAATGGGACACCGCTACTCTTCAGTGACGTCCCACTGTCTGTCAGGTAACGAGAACACAATGGGACACCGCTACTCTTCAGTGACGTCCCACTGTCTGTCAGGTAACGAGAACACAATGGGACACCGCTACTCTTCAGTGACGTCCCACTGTCTGTCAGGTAACGAGAACACAATGGGACACCGCTACTCTTCAGTGACGTCCCACTGTCTGTCAGGTAACGAGAACACAATGGGACACCGCTACTCTTCAGTGACGTCCCACTGTCTGTCAGGTAACGAGAACACAATGGGACACCGCTACTCTTCAGTGACGTCCCACTGTCTGTCAGGTAACGAGAACACAATGGGACACCGCTACTCTTCAGTGACGTCCCACTGTCTGTCAGGTAACGAGAATACAATGGGACACCGCTACTCTTCAGTGACGTCCCACTGTCTGTCAGGTAACGAGAATACAATGGGACACCGCTACTCTTCAGTGACGTCCCACTGTCTGTCAGGTAACGAGAACACAATGGGACACCGCTACTCTTCAGTGACGTCCCACTGTCTGTCAGGTAACGAGAACACAATGGGACACCGCTACTCTTCAGTGACGTCCCACTGTCTGTCAGGTAACGAGAACACAATGGGACACCGATACTCTTCAGTGACGTCCCACTGTCTGTCAGGTAACGAGAACACAATGGGACACCGCTACTCTTCAGTGACGTCCCACTGTCTGTCAGGTAACGAGAATACAATGGGACACCGCTACTCTTCAGTGACGTCCCACTGTCTGTCAGGTAACGAGAACACAATGGGACACCGCTACTCTTCAGTGACGTCCCACTGTCTGTCAGGTAACGAGAACACAATGGGACACCGCTACTCTTCAGTGACGTCCCACTGTCTGTCAGGTAACGAGAACACAATGGGACACCGCTACTCTTCAGTGACGTCCCACTGTCTGTCAGGTAACGAGAACACAATGGGACACCGCTACTCTTCAGTGACGTCCCACTGTCTGTCAGGTAACGAGAACACAATGGGACACCGCTACTCTTCAGTGACGTCCCACTGTCTGTCAGGTAACGAGAAACACAATGGGACACCGCTACTCTTCAGTGACGTCCCACTGTCTGTCAGGTAACGAGAACACAATGGGACACCGCTACTCTTCAGTGACGTCCCACTGTCTGTCAGGTAACGAGAACACAATGGGACACCGCTACTCTTCAGTGACGTCCCACTGTCTGTCAGGTAACGAGAACACAATGGGACACCGCTACTCTTCAGTGACGTCCCACTGTCTGTCAGGTAACGAGAACACAATGGGACACCGCTACTCTTCAGTGACGTCCCACTGTCTGTCAGGTAACGAGAACACAATGGGACACCGCTACTCTTCAGTGACGTCCCACTGTCTGTCAGGTAACGAGAACACAATGGGACACCGCTACTCTTCAGTGACGTCCCACTGTCTGTCAGGTAACGAGAACACAATGGGACACCGCTACTCTTCAGTGACGTCCCACTGTCTGTCAGGTAACGAGAACACAATGGGACACCGCTACTCTTCAGTGATGTCCCACTGTCTGTCAGGTAACGAGAACACAATGGGACACCGCTACTCTTCAGTGACGTCCCACTGTCTGTCAGGTAACGAGAAATACAATGGGACACCGCTACTCTTCAGTGACGTCCCACTGTCTGTCAGGTAACGAGAACACAATGGGACACCGCTACTCTTCAGTGACGTCCCACTGTCTGTCAGGTAACGAGAACACAATGGGACACCGCTACTCTTCAGTGACGTCCCACTGTCTGTCAGGTAACGAGAAATACAATGGGACACCGCTACTCTTCAGTGACGTCCCACTGTCTGTCAGGTAACGAGAAATACAATGGGACACCGCTACTCTTCAGTGACGTCCCACTGTCTGTCAGGTAACGAGAACACAATGGGACACCGCTACTCTTCAGTGACGTCCCACTGTCTGTCAGGTAACGAGAACACAATGGGACACCGCTACTCTTCAGTGACGTCCCACTGTCTGTCAGGTAACGAGAACACAATGGGACACCGCTACTCTTCAGTGACGTCCCACTGTCTGTCAGGTAACGAGAACACAATGGGACACCGATACTCTTCAGTGACGTCCCACTGTCTGTCAGGTAACGAGAACACAATGGGACACCGCTACTCTTCAGTGACGTCCCACTGTCTGTCAGGTAACGAGAACACAATGGGACACCACTACTCTTCAGTGACGTCCCACTGTCTGTCAGGTAACGAGAACACAATGGGACACCGCTACTCTTCAGTGACGTCCCACTGTCTGTCAGGTAACGAGAACACAATGGGACACCGCTACTCTTCAGTGACGTCCCACTGTCTGTCAGGTAACGAGAACACAATGGGACACCGCTACTCTTCAGTGACGTCCCACTGTCTGTCAGGTAACGAGAACACAATGGGACACCGCTACTCTTCAGTGACGTCCCACTGTCTGTCAGGTAACGAGAACACAATGGGACACCGCTACTCTTCAGTGACGTCCCACTGTCTGTCAGGTAACGAGAATACAATGGGACACCGCTACTCTTCAGTGACGTCCCACTGTCTGTCAGGTAACGAGAACACAATGGGACACCGCTACTCTTCAGTGACGTCCCACTGTCTGTCAGGTAACGAGAATACAATGGGACACCGCTACTCTTCAGTGACGTCCCACTGTCTGTCAGGTAACGAGAATACAATGGGACACCGCTACTCTTCAGTGACGTCCCACTGTCTGTCAGGTAACGAGAACACAATGGGACACCGCTACTCTTCAGTGACGTCCCACTGTCTGTCAGGTAACGAGAACACAATGGGACACCGCTACTCTTCAGTGACGTCCCACTGTCTGTCAGGTAACGAGAATACAATGGGACACCGATACTCTTCAGTGACGTCCCACTGTCTGTCAGGTAACGAGAACACAATGGGACACCGCTACTCTTCAGTGACGTCCCACTGTCTGTCAGGTAACGAGAATACAATGGGACACCGCTACTCTTCAGTGACGTCCCACTGTCTGTCAGGTAACGAGAACACAATGGGACACCGCTACTCTTCAGTGACGTCCCACTGTCTGTCAGGTAACGAGAACACAATGGGACACCGCTACTCTTCAGTGATGTCCCACTGTCTGTCAGGTAACGAGAACACAATGGGACACCGCTACTCTTCAGTGACGTCCCACTGTCTGTCAGGTAACGAGAAATACAATGGGACACCGCTACTCTTCAGTGACGTCCCACTGTCTGTCAGGTAACGAGAATACAATGGGACACCGCTACTCTTCAGTGACGTCCCACTGTCTGTCAGGTAACGAGAATACAATGGGACACCGCTACTCTTCAGTGACGTCCCACTGTCTGTCAGGTAACGAGAACACAATGGGACACCGCTACTCTTCAGTGACGTCCCACTGTCTGTCAGGTAACGAGAATACAATGGGACACCGCTACTCTTCAGTGACGTCCCACTGTCTGTCAGGTAACGAGAACACAATGGGGACACCGCTACTCTTCAGTGACGTCCCACTGTCTGTCAGGTAACGAGAACACAATGGGACACCGCTACTCTTCAGTGACGTCCCACTGTCTGTCAGGTAACGAGAACACAATGGGACACCGCTACTCTTCAGTGACGTCCCACTGTCTGTCAGGTAACGAGAACACAATGGGACACCGCTACTCTTCAGTGACGTCCCACTGTCTGTCAGGTAACGAGAACACAATGGGACACCGCTACTCTTCAGTGACGTCCCAGTGACGTCCCACTGTCTGTCAGGTAACGAGAACACAATGGGACACCGCTACTCTTCAGTGACGTCCCACTGTCTGTCAGGTAACGAGAACACAATGGGACACCGCTACTCTTCAGTGACGTCCCACTGTCTGTCAGGTAACGAGAACACAATGGGACACCGCTACTCTTCAGTGACGTCCCACTGTCTGTCAGGTAACGAGAACACAATGGGACACCGCTACTCTTCAGTGACGTCCCACTGTCTGTCAGGTAACGAGAACACAATGGGACACCGCTACTCTTCAGTGACGTCCCACTGTCTGTCAGGTAACGAGAAATACAATGGGACACCGCTACTCTTCAGTGACGTCCCACTGTCTGTCAGGTAACGAGAACACAATGGGACACCGCTACTCTTCAGTGACGTCCCACTGTCTGTCAGGTAACGAGAACACAATGGGACACCGCTACTCTTCAGTGACGTCCCACTGTCTGTCAGGTAACGAGAACACAATGGGACACCGCTACTCTTCAGTGACGTCCCACTGTCTGTCAGGTAACGAGAACACAATGGGACACCGCTACTCTTCAGTGACGTCCCACTGTCTGTCAGGTAACGAGAATACAATGGGACACCGCTACTCTTCAGTGACGTCCCACTGTCTGTCAGGTAACGAGAACACAATGGGACACCGCTACTCTTCAGTGACGTCCCACTGTCTGTCAGGTAACGAGAACACAATGGGACACCGCTACTCTTCAGTGACGTCCCACTGTCTGTCAGGTAACGAGAACACAATGGGACACCGCTACTCTTCAGTGACGTCCCACTGTCTGTCAGGTAACGAGAACACAATGGGACACCACTACTCTTCAGTGACGTCCCACTGTCTGTCAGGTAACGAGAACACAATGGGACACCGCTACTCTTCAGTGACGTCCCACTGTCTGTCAGGTAACGAGAACACAATGGGACACCGCTACTCTTCAGTGACGTCCCACTGTCTGTCAGGTAACGAGAACACAATGGGACACCGCTACTCTTCAGTGACGTCCCACTGTCTGTCAGGTAACGAGAACACAATGGGACACCGCTACTCTTCAGTGACGTCCCACTGTCTGTCAGGTAACGAGAACACAATGGGACACCGCTACTCTTCAGTGACGTCCCACTGTCTGTCAGGTAACGAGAACACAATGGGACACCGCTACTCTTCAGTGACGTCCCACTGTCTGTCAGGTAACGAGAACACAATGGGACACCGCTACTCTTCAGTGACGTCCCACTGTCTGTCAGGTAACGAGAACACAATGGGACACCGCTACTCTTCAGTGACGTCCCACTGTCTGTCAGGTAACGAGAACACAATGGGACACCGCTACTCTTCAGTGACGTCCCACTGTCTGTCAGGTAACGAGAACACAATGGGACACCGCTACTCTTCAGTGACGTCCCACTGTCTGTCAGGTAACGAGAACACAATGGGACACCGCTACTCTTCAGTGACGTCCCACTGTCTGTCAGGTAACGAGAACACAATGGGACACCGCTACTCTTCAGTGACGTCCCACTGTCTGTCAGGTAACGAGAATACAATGGGACACCGCTACTCTTCAGTGACGTCCCACTGTCTGTCAGGTAACGAGAACACAATGGGACACCGCTACTCTTCAGTGACGTCCCACTGTCTGTCAGGTAACGAGAACACAATGGGACACCGCTACTCTTCAGTGACGTCCCACTGTCTGTCAGGTAACGAGAATACAATGGGACACCGCTACTCTTCAGTGACGTCCCACTGTCTGTCAGGTAACGAGAACACAATGGGACACCGCTACTCTTCAGTGACGTCCCACTGTCTGTCAGGTAACGAGAACACAATGGGACACCGCTACTCTTCAGTGACGTCCCACTGTCTGTCAGGTAACGAGAATACAATGGGACACCGCTACTCTTCAGTGACGTCCCACTGTCTGTCAGGTAACGAGAATACAATGGGACACCGCTACTCTTCAGTGACGTCCCACTGTCTGTCAGGTAACGAGAACACAATGGGACACCGCTACTCTTCAGTGACGTCCCACTGTCTGTCAGGTAACGAGAATACAATGGGACACCGCTACTCTTCAGTGACGTCCCACTGTCTGTCAGGTAACGAGAACACAATGGGGACACCGCTACTCTTCAGTGACGTCCCACTGTCTGTCAGGTAACGAGAACACAATGGGACACCGCTACTCTTCAGTGACGTCCCACTGTCTGTCAGGTAACGGGAACACAATGGGACACCGCTACTCTTCAGTGACGTCCCACTGTCTGTCAGGTAACGAGAACACAATGGGACACCGCTACTCTTCAGTGACGTCCCACTGTCTGTCAGGTAACGAGAACACAATGGGACACCGCTACTCTTCAGTGACGTCCCACTGTCTGTCAGGTAACGAGAACACAATGGGACACCGCTACTCTTCAGTGACGTCCCACTGTCTGTCAGGTAACGAGAACACAATGGGACACCGCTACTCTTCAGTGACGTCCCACTGTCTGTCAGGTAACGAGAACACAATGGGACACCGCTACTCTTCAGTGACGTCCCACTGTCTGTCAGGTAACGAGAACACAATGGGACACCGCTACTCTTCAGTGACGTCCCACTGTCTGTCAGGTAACGAGAACACAATGGGACACCGCTACTCTTCAGTGACGTCCCACTGTCTGTCAGGTAACGAGAAATACAATGGGACACCGCTACTCTTCAGTGACGTCCCACTGTCTGTCAGGTAACGAGAACACAATGGGACACCGCTACTCTTCAGTGACGTCCCACTGTCTGTCAGGTAACGAGAACACAATGGGACACCGCTACTCTTCAGTGACGTCCCACTGTCTGTCAGGTAACGAGAACACAATGGGACACCGCTACTCTTCAGTGACGTCCCACTGTCTGTCAGGTAACGAGAACACAATGGGACACCGCTACTCTTCAGTGACGTCCCACTGTCTGTCAGGTAACGAGAATACAATGGGACACCGCTACTCTTCAGTGACGTCCCACTGTCTGTCAGGTAACGAGAACACAATGGGACACCGCTACTCTTCAGTGACGTCCCACTGTCTGTCAGGTAACGAGAACACAATGGGACACCGCTACTCTTCAGTGACGTCCCACTGTCTGTCAGGTAACGAGAACACAATGGGACACCGCTACTCTTCAGTGACGTCCCACTGTCTGTCAGGTAACGAGAACACAATGGGACACCGATACTCTTCAGTGACGTCCCACTGTCTGTCAGGTAACGAGAACACAATGGGACACCGCTACTCTTCAGTGACGTCCCACTGTCTGTCAGGTAACGAGAACACAATGGGACACCGCTACTCTTCAGTGACGTCCCACTGTCTGTCAGGTAACGAGAACACAATGGGACACCGATACTCTTCAGTGACGTCCCACTGTCTGTCAGGTAACGAGAACACAATGGGACACCGCTACTCTTCAGTGACGTCCCACTGTCTGTCAGGTAACGAGAACACAATGGGACACCGATACTCTTCAGTGACGTCCCACTGTCTGTCAGGTAACGAGAATACAATGGGACACCGCTACTCTTCAGTGACGTCCCACTGTCTGTCAGGTAACGAGAACACAATGGGACACCGCTACTCTTCAGTGACGTCCCACTGTCTGTCAGGTAACGAGAACACAATGGGACACCGCTACTCTTCAGTGACGTCCCACTGTCTGTCAGGTAACGGGAACACAATGGGACACCGCTACTCTTCAGTGACGTCCCACTGTCTGTCAGGTAACGAGAACACAATGGGACACCGCTACTCTTCAGTGACGTCCCACTGTCTGTCAGGTAACGAGAACACAATGGGACACCGCTACTCTTCAGTGACGTCCCACTGTCTGTCAGGTAACGAGAACACAATGGGACACCGCTACTCTTCAGTGACGTCCCACTGTCTGTCAGGTAACGAGAATACAATGGGACACCGCTACTCTTCAGTGACGTCCCACTGTCTGTCAGGTAACGAGAAATACAATGGGACACCGCTACTCTTCAGTGACGTCCCACTGTCTGTCAGGTAACGAGAACACAATGGGACACCGCTACTCTTCAGTGACGTCCCACTGTCTGTCAGGTAACGAGAAATACAATGGGACACCGCTACTCTTCAGTGACGTCCCACTGTCTGTCAGGTAACGAGAATACAATGGGACACCGCTACTCTTCAGTGACGTCCCACTGTCTGTCAGGTAACGAGAAATACAATGGGACACCGCTACTCTTCAGTGACGTCCCACTGTCTGTCAGGTAACGAGAACACAATGGGACACCGATACTCTTCAGTGACGTCCCACTGTCTGTCAGGTAACGAGAACACAATGGGACACCGCTACTCTTCAGTGACGTCCCACTGTCTGTCAGGTAACGAGAATACAATGGGACACCGATACTCTTCAGTGACGTCCCACTGTCTGTCAGGTAACGAGAACACAATGGGACACCGCTACTCTTCAGTGACGTCCCACTGTCTGTCAGGTAACGAGAACACAATGGGACACCGATACTCTTCAGTGACGTCCCACTGTCTGTCAGGTAACGAGAACACAATGGGACACCGATACTCTTCAGTGACGTCCCACTGTCTGTCAGGTAACGAGAACACAATGGGACACCGCTACTCTTCAGTGACGTCCCACTGTCTGTCAGGTAACGAGAAATACAACGGTCCTGAAAAAAACTAGCGCTGAGAAAATCCGAAAGGTACGAGTGAAAACAAAAGGAACCACATTGTTGCATTGTGGGACCGTTAGTTATGAAACAAAATACCGCAGTCCATCTTTGGCTGAATCATCATATTCAGTTCGTTCTGGCTTCATATGTGATCACACAACTAAATATTCAATATTGTAAATAAGCTTTAGTGAACTATATATATATATATATATATATATATATAACTACTACTCTAATAGGAAACTATACTATACAGTAGCCAGTAGGACCTGGAGATAACTATACCATACAGTAGCCAGTAGGACCAGGAGATAACTATACCATACAGTAGCCAGTAGGACCAGGAGATAACTATACCATACAGTAGCCAGTAGGACCAGGAGATAACTATACCATACAGTAGCCAGTAGGACCAGGAGATAACTATACCATACAGTAGCCAGTAGGACCAGGAGATAACTATACCATACAGTAGCCAGTAGGACCAGGAGATAACTACTACTCTAATAGGAAACTATACCATACAGTAGCCGGTAGGACCAGGAGATAACTATACCATACAGTAGCCAGTAGGACCAGGAGATAACTATACCATACAGTAGACAGTAGGACCAGGAGATAACTATACCATACAGTAGCCAGTAGGACCAGGAGATAACTATACCATACAGTAGCCAGTAGGACCAGGAGATAACTATACCATACAGTAGCCAGTAGGACCCGGAGATAACTACCAGGAGATAACTATACCATACAGTAGCCAGTAGGACCCGGAGATAACTACCAGGAGATAACTATACCATACAGTAGCCAGTAGGACCAGGAGATAACTACCAGGAGATAACTATACCATACAGTAGCCAGTAGGACCAGGAGATAACTACCAGGAGATAACTACTACTCTAATAGGAAACTATACCATACAGTAGCCAGTAGGACCAGGAGATAACTATACCATACAGTAGCCAGTAGGACCCGGAGATAACTATACCATACAGTAGCCAGTAGGACCCGGAGATAACTACCAGGAGATAACTATACCATACAGTAGCCAATAGGACCCGGAGATAACTACCAGGAGATAACTATACCATACAGTAGCCAATAGGACCCGGAGATAACTACCAGGAGATAACTATACCATACAGTAGCCAATAGGACCCGGAGATAACTACCAGGAGATAACTATACCATACAGTAGCCAATAGGACCCGGAGATAACTACCAGGAGATAACTATACCATACAGTAGCCAATAGGACCCGGAGATAACTACCAGGAGATAACTATACCATACAGTAGCCAATAGGACCCGGAGATAACTACCAGGAGATAACTATACCATACAGTAGCCAATAGGACCCGGAGATAACTACCAGGAGATAACTATACCATACAGTAGCCAATAGGACCCGGAGATAACTACCAGGAGATAACTATACCATACAGTAGCCAATAGGACCCGGAGATAACTACCAGGAGATAACTACTACTCTAATAGGAAACTATACAGACATTTGATGTCTGCGGTTGTCAGTTAGGATGATAAATCACATCGGAAAACAGAAACGAGTTGCAGGTCATAGGTCATCCTCAGACGTTGGCTGGTACTTCCTGTTCTGACACTCCCGTTGGCTGGTACTTCCTGTTCTGACGCTCCCGTTGGCTGGTACTTCCTGTTCTGACACTCCCGTTGGCTGGTACTTCCTGTTCTGACGCTCCCGTTGGCTGGTACTTCCTGTTCTGACACTCCCGTTGGCTGGTACTTCCTGTTCTGACGCTCCGACAGAGCATCTAAGCGATTGTGGACCTCCATACCAGTCTTCTCGTCCGCCGTGACCTGGAAGTAGATAAATAGTGACAGTGTGTCTCATGGAACGAGGACGGGCAGAATTCACAGACGTCTCAAACGGAATAGAAATAACGGACGCAGCTCGACTCAGGAACTAGTTTATGAAGAACGAAAGTATAGATCTTCAGAGAGCGATTAACAACACGATCACGGGCGAGATGAATGACAAACAAAATGTTGTTTATTTCTCTAATCGAATCGTTTGGCCTAGTAAGAGGAGGGGGGGATGCTGTTGAAGATCGTGTCTAAGGAACCCTGTCCTGGAGATCCAGTCATAGTGAAGGTCTTCCCACTGACCGTTGCCCCATAGGGTTAAAAAAGATATATATTTCAAATTGTACCTTTATGTAACTAGGCAAGTCAGTTAATAAGAACAAATTCTTATTTTCAATGACGGCCTAGGAACGGTGGGTTAAACTGCCTGTTCAGGGGCAGAACGACAGATTTGTACCTTATCAGCTCGGGGGTTTAAACTTGCAACCTTCACTCTAACCACTAGACTACCTGCCACCTCTACACTCTAACCACTAGACTACCACTAGACTACCTGCCATCTCTACACTCTAACCACTAGGCTACCTGCCACCTCTATACTCTAACCACTAGACTACCTGCCACCTCTATACTCTAACCACTAGGCTACCTGCCACCTCTACACTCTAACCACTAGGCTACCTGCCACCTCTACACTCTAACCACTAGGCTACCCTGCCACCTCTACACTCTAACCACTAGGCTACCTGCCTCCTCTACACTCTAACCACTAGACTACCTGCCACCTCTACACTCTAACCACTAGGCTACCTGCCACCTCTACACTCTAACCACTAGACTACCTGCCTCCTCTACACTCTAATCACTAGACTACCTGCCACCTCTACACTCTAATCACTAGACTACCTGCCACCTCTACACTCTAACCACTAGGCTACCTGCCACCTCTACACTCTAATCACTAGACTACCTGCCACCTCTACACTCTAACCACTAGGTTACCTGCCACCTCTATACTCTAACCACTAGGCTACCTGCCTCCTCTACACTCTAACCACTAGACTACCTGCCTCCTCTACACTCTAACCACTAGGCTACCTGCCTCCTCTACACTCTAACCACTAGACTACCTGCCTCCTCTACACTCTAACCACTAGGCTACCTGCCACCTCTACACTCTAACCACTAGGCTACCAGCCTCCTCTACACTCTAACCACTAGGCTACCTGCCACCTCTACACTCTAACCACTAGGCTACCCTGCCACCTCTACACTCTAACCACTAGGCTACCAGCCTCCTCTACACTCTAACCACTAGGCTACCTGCCACCTCTACACTCTAACCACTAGACTACCTGCCACCTCTACACTCTAACCACTAGACTACCTGCCACCTCTACACTCTAACCACTAGACTACCCTGCCGCCTCTACACTCTAACCACTAGGCTACCCTGCCACCTCTACACTCTAACCACTAGGCTACCTGCCTCCTCTACACTCTAACCACTAGACTACCTGCCACCTCTACACTCTAACCACTAGGCTACCTGCCACCTCTACACTCTAACCACTAGACTACCTGCCACCTCTACACTCTAACCACTAGACTACCTGCCACCTCTACACTCTAACCACTAGGCTACCTGCCATCTCTACACTCTAACCACTAGACTACCTGCCATCTCTACACTCTAACCACTAGGCTACCTGCCACCTCTACACTCTAACCACTAGGCTACCTGCCACCTCTACACTCTAACCACTAGACTACCACTAGGCTACCTGCCACCTCTACACTCTAACCACTAGGCTACCTGCCACCTCTACACTCTAACCACTAGACTACCACTAGACTACCTGCCACGTCTACACTCTAACCACTAGACTACCTGCCATCTCTACACTCTAACCACTAGACTACCTGCCTCCTCTACACTCTAACCACTAGACTACCTGCCTCCTCTACACTCTAACCACTAGACAACCTGCCACCTCTACAGTCTAACCACTAGGCTACCCTGCCTCCTCTACACTCTAACCACTAGACTACCTGCCATCTCTACACTCTAACCACTAGGCTACCTGCCTCCTCTACACTCTAACCACTAGGCTACCTGCCTCCTCTACACTCTAACCACTAGGCTACCTGCCACCTCTACACTCTAACCACTAGGCTACCTGCCTCCTCTACACTCTAACCACTAGGCTACCTGCCACCTCTACACTCTAACCACTAGGCCACCTGCCTCCTCTACACTCTAACCACTAGGCTACCTGCCACCTCTACACTCTAACCACTAGGCTACCTGCCACCTCTACACTCTAACCACTAGGCTACCCTGCCACCTCTACACTCTAACCACTAGGCTACCTGCCACCTCTACACTCTAACCACTAGACTACCTGCCTCCTCTACACTCTAACCACTAGACTACCTGCCACCTCTACACTCTAACCACTAGACTACCTGCCACCTCTACACTCTAACCACTAGGCTACCTGCCACCTCTACACTCTAACCACTAGACTACCTGCCACCTCTACACTCTAACCACTAGGTTACCTGCCACCTCTACACTCTAACCACTAGGTTACCTGCCACCTCTACACTCTAACCACTAGGTTACCTGCCACCTCTACACTCTAACCACTAGGTTACCTGCCACCTCTACACTCTAACCACTAGGTTACCTGCCACCTCTACACTCTAACCACTAGGCTACCTGCCACCTCTACACTCTAACCACTAGACTACCTGCCTCCTCTACACTCGAACCACTAGACTACCTGCCACCTCTACACTCTAACCACTAGGCTACCTGCCACCTCTACACTCTAACCACTAGGCTACCTGCCTCCTCTACACTCTAACCACTAGGCTACCTGCCACCTCTACACTCTAACCACTAGACTACCTGCCTCCTCTACACTCTAACCACTAGACTACCACTAGACTACCTGCCACGTCTACACTCTAACCACTAGACTACCTGCCATCTCTACACTCTAACCACTAGACTACCTGCCTCCTCTACACTCTAACCACTAGACTACCTGCCTCCTCTACACTCTAACCACTAGACTACCTGCCACCTCTACACTCTAACCACTAGACTACCTGCCACCTCTACACTTTAACCACTAGACTACCTGACACCTCTACACTCTAACCACTAGACTACCTGACACCTCTACACTCTAACCACTAGACTACCTGCCACCTCTACACTCTAACCACTAGGCTACCTGCCACCTCTACACTCTAACCACTAGGCTACCTGCCACCTCTACACTCTAACCACTAGACTACCTGACACCTCTACACTCTAACCACTAGGCTACCTGCCACCTCTACACTCTAACCACTAGACTACCTGCCACCTCTACACTCTAACCACTAGACTACCTGCCACCTCTACACTCTAACCACTAGACTACCTGCCACCTCTACACTCTAACCACTAGACTACCTGCCACCTCTACACTCTAACCACCAGGCTACCTGCCACCTCTACACTCTAACCACTAGGCTACCTGCCACCTCTACACTCTAACCACTAGACTACCTGCCACCTCTACACTCTAACCACTAGACTACCTGCCACCTCTACACTCTAACTACTAGACAACCTGCAACCTCTACACTCTAACCACTAGACTACCCTGCCGTCTGCAGAAGAGGGAAAAGAAGATAGCAAGACGATCTAGGGCTGTGTATTATTTAGTGCGTAACACCACAAAACGTTTTGCAAAAAAAAAAAAACGAAATAATATTTTCTTATTGGACAAATTCAGGTTAGTCCCTCCTCCATGTTGGCCCACTTGATTTCTAATGAATACGACCCAGTTTAGAAGTAATGCAGGCAGTGATGTTCGGTAACACACTAGATGCAGTGTACAACAGGTCAAGTTACGGCATATTTGTATTTATTATGGATCCCATTACTACTTGTGGTCGGCTATTTGAGCCAGTAAAGAGGGCTTTACTATTCTTAGGTAGCGGAATGACTTTAACTTCCCTCCAGGCCTGACTAAGGGAACACACTCTCTAGTAGGATGAAACTGAAGATATGACAAATAGGACTGGCAATATCGTCCACTATTATCCTCAGTAATTCTCCATCCCAGTTGTCAGACCCTGGCGGCTTGACAGACGACAATAATTATCTCACCTCTTCCACACTCACTTTAACGGAATTCAAAATGACAATCCTTGCCTTTTTCATAATTTGATAATACTTGATAATAGAATAGTATCTGGCCTCTGATCACAGATTACCAGTCGTTGTTATACTTGGCAATAGAATAGTATCTGGCCTCTGATCACAGATTACCAGTCGTTGTTATACTTGATAATAGAATAGTATCTGGCCTCTGATCACAGATTACCAGTCGTTGTTATACTTGACAATAGAATAGTATCTAGCCTCCGATCACAGATTACCAGTCGTTGTTATACTTGGCAATAGAATAGTATCTAGCCTCCGATCACAGATTACCAGTCGTTGTTATACTTGATAATAGAATAGTATCTAGCCTCCGATCACAGATTACCAGTCGTTGTTATACTTGACAATAGAATAGTATCTGGCCTCCGATCACAGATTACCAGTCGTTGTTATACTTGACAATAGAATAGTATCTGGCCTCTGATCACAGATTACCAGTCGTTGTTATACTTGACAATAGAATAATATCTGGCCTCTGATCACAGATTACCAGTCGGTCGAAATACTTGGCAATAGAATATAAAAACAAATGTTCCCTGTTTCTTCTTACCATTCTTGTTGTGAATGAGGTCATCAACGAGGGACGTGGCAACATCCTGGAACAATTCCATCTGTGACGTCTTGATGCCGAACACCTTCTCGGAGGAGTCTGTCAAAAGCAAAGGGCTTGTTAGAGATTTGTTTATTTATTTATTTATTATTCCGTTTGATCCAGCAACTTGTTTAGCTTCATTGACAAACGTGGAAGAAAAAAAAAAAAATGTTTTCTCACATTCACACGTAAAGCAGTTACACCAATATCTTCCTTTTGTGATGTCAAATATTTTATCTCTCGCAGGAGCAAAGAGAGGGCTTTCACACATACATGTCACACAGAGGTTTCACAGACACATACCTCGTTAAACTCCCTCATTCCTGTTGGCTTTGAGTCCGTCCGGAGCGTGTAGCTGATCACCGTAATACCTCATCCTCCGCTCCCAGGGGGCTTCACACGGCACTACACCTGGACAATATAGTTCCAATGTGATGAGCCGCGGTCAGTCAGGTGTCCTACAGGAGAGGCCTGCCAGGTCTCCAACCCCTCCGTCACCAGAAATACAACACATCAAATCTAATTGGATTGGTTGCGAGTATGTAAACATTGGAGGCGGCAGGTGGCCTAGTGGTTCGAGCGTTGGACTAATAACTCGAAAGGTTGCTGGATCAAATCCCAGAGCTGACAAGGTCAAAATATGTCGTTCTGCCCCTGAACGGTAGGCCGTCATTGTAAATAAGAATGTGTTATTTTATTTAACTTGCCTAGTGAAATAAAAGTGACCAGTGTTGAATGACTATGTACATAGGGCAGTCTCTAATGTACAGGGTGGTAGTAGCAGAAACTAAGGATTTACGTTTGCGATATTAGCTAAATAAATCGGTTACTAGTATTTGCAAATACTCACGTAAATTGTCATCGTTTGATTTTCTCAACTCAGTCTCCTTGTTAACTTCTCCACTAGTTTCAAACTCGCCCCGCTCAGCCGCCTCGCGGACAAACTCAACCAATCAGCGTAGACTGAACCACCGGAAGTTCCACCCTACTATTTCCGGTGTGCAAAACTTCCGGAATCTATTTCCAACATGCCACCTGCTGGCAAGAAGATGTAACACAGAGACGTTACAAAACACTGGACTTTCACTTACATAAAGCGCTTCTCACGTGTAGTGTGTGCATGAAAAATAACAATTCAAGGAGGAAAAAGCAGCGCTACCGTATTACACTGGTAATGTATTTTCATGCCATTTGAAGAACATGCATTATTACACAGCCAGGCTGGGTGTCCGGCCGTAGCGTTAGTCGTTTGTTGTTGTTCAACCATTAAATCAAGTAAAAAGTTTATCGGTCGTGTTACGTGTACACAGTTTGGCAGATGGTAAACCCGGTGCAGCGACATTCTTACGTTACTAGCTCCTAACAATGCAGTACAATGTCAATTAGGTACACGGATAACCAATAAAAACAACTAATAATGATGCATTTACACGAGATATACTAGGATGTTTTTTTTTTTTTTAAAAACCTTTATTTATCTAGGCTTGTCAGTTAATAAGAACAAATTCTTATTTTCAATGACGGCCTAGGAACAGTGGGTTAAACTGCCTGTTCAGGGGCAGAACGACAGATTTGTACCTTGTCAGCCTCGGGGGTTTGAACTTGCAACCTTCACTCTAACCACTAGGCTACCCTGCCGCTCCAAGAATAATATGTACAGTAGTAGATACATTAGAGTGAGCTAAGAATCCAGTATATAAATACACAGTACAACACCCCGTAGCAAAATGGATAGAATTGCAGGAAATTAGGGACAGATCGACATTTACCGGGGGGTTAGGGTTAGGGAGTGTTTTTTTTTAGGGGGCAGGTAGTGAGTCTCCCCAATGGCTTGACTTATTTTTGATATGACCCTAATAAAGTTTAGAAACGTTTTTGAAGGTTTGGTATGGTGCGGCTATTTATTAAGCTGTAGCTACTGCAGACCTGTCATAGGAAGGCAGTGGCCCAACTGACTCCAACAGATTAACGTGATTTACATATGAATATCCTACAGTAGACACCTAAGCCTATATGCCTTTGCATGCAATGCCCTGATACTTTTAGTATTCAAATCTCCGACAGCTGAACCACGATGTGGACAATTGAAGGTTATAAAGTTTTGCGTATGCAAATGAGTGTGACGTCACTCGCTCTGAGGCCTTGAAGTAGTGGTTCCCCTTTGCTCTGCAAAGACCCGCGGCTTTTGTGGAGCGATGGGTAACGATGCTTCGAGGGGTGACTGTTGTTGATGTGTGCAGAGGGTCCCTGGTTCGCGCCCGGGTAAGGGCGAGGGGACGGTCTAAAAGTTATACTGTTACACAAGGAATAGTGTTTTTTGTAATTTTGTTCTAGGCCGTTTTTAAGGACATGTAATGTAAATGTGTCTCGTTTGGCCAACATCCCTGGTTTATTGAAGGTGTTGGATCGAGACGGCGTCCATTACATTTCTCCAATGTCCGGTAAATTAAAACCTTCCCTGTCATGTCGTCCGGCGCCAAATTCTCCTAAAGGAAACTCTGAAATGGCATATTGGTTTTGTTTTTTTTATAAAGATTTTATAATATTCACATGAAAATCTGTCGCAAATTGAATGGAAACCTAACTATCGACTCCCGAAAGCAAAGTCTCATCAGGGTTCACCAGCAGCCCCAAACATCTAGTCTAGTGTCTGATTGTGCTGCACATCAGGGTTCACCAGCAGCCCCAAACATCTAGTCTAGTGTCTGATTGTGCTGCACATCAT
Organism: Oncorhynchus clarkii lewisi; assembly: GCF_045791955.1. Taxonomy (NCBI): domain Eukaryota; kingdom Metazoa; phylum Chordata; class Actinopteri; order Salmoniformes; family Salmonidae; genus Oncorhynchus; species Oncorhynchus clarkii. The sequence goes on from NC_092150.1 coordinate 3,683,693, forward strand.
GGTTCACCAGCAGCCCCAAACATCTAGTCTAGTGTCTGATTGTGCTGCACATCATGGTTCACCAGCAGCCCCAAACATCTAGTCTAGTGTCTGATTGTGCTGCACATCAGGGTTCACCAGCAGCCCCAAACATCTAGTCTAGTGTCTGATTGTGCTGCACATCAGGGTTCACCAGCAGCCCCAAACATCTAGTCTAGTGTCTGATTGTGCTGCACATCAGGGTTCACCAGCAGCCCCAAACACCTAGTCTAGTGTCTGATTGTGCTGCACATCATGGTTCACCAGCAGCCCCAAACATCTAAAGAATAAGCTACCAGCCAGCAGTCTAAGCCACTGCATCTCAGTGCTAGAGGCGTCATTACAGACACCCTGGTTCGAATCCAGGCTGTATCACAACCGGCCATGAGTCCCATAGGGCGGCGCACAATTGGCCCAGCATCATCCGGGTTTGGCCGGTGTAGGCCGTCATTGTAAATAAGAACTTGTTCTTAACTGACTTGCCTAGTTAAATAAATATAGAGAAGCTGTACAGCAGAACCTTGACTAGAATACAGTATATACATATGAAGTGGACAGTAGTAGTTAAATAGGACAGGCCTTGACTAGAATACAGTATATACATATGAAGTGGACAGTAGTAGTTAAATAGGACAGGCCTTGACTAGAATACAGTATATACATAGAAGTGGGTAAAACAGTACACATTATTAAAGTGACCAGTGTTCAATGACCCTGTAGAAAGGGCAGTGGTCTCTAAGGTGCAGGGTTGAGTACCAGGTGAAGGTCAGTACCAGGTGAAGGTCAGTACCAGGTGAAGGTCAGTACCAGGTGGTCAGTACTGGGTGAAGGTCGGTACCAGGCGAAGGTCGGTACCGGGTGAAGGTCGGTACCGGGTGAAGGTCGGTACCGGGTGAAGGTCGGTACCGGGTGAAGGCCGGTACCGGGTGAAGGTCGGTACCGGGTGAAGGTCAGTGCCGGGTGAAGGTCAGTACCAGGTGGTCAGTACCGGGTGAAGGTCGGCACCGGGTGAAGGTCAGTACCGGGTGAAGGCCAGTACCGGGTGAAGGTCAGTACCGGGTGAAGGTCAGTACCAGGTGGTCAGTACTGGGTGAAGGTCAGTACCGGGTGAAGGTCGTACCGGGTGAAGATCGGTACCAGGTGGTCAGTACCGGGTGAGGATCGGTACCAGGTGAAGGTCAGTACCAGGTGGTCAGTACCAGGTGGTCAGTACTGGGTGAAGGTCGGTACCAGGCGAAGGTCAGTACAGGGTGAAGGTCAGTACAGGGTGAAGGTCGGTACCGGGTGAAGGTCAGTACCGGGTGAAGGTCAGTGCCGGGTGAAGGTCAGTACCAGGTGGTCAGTACCGGGTGAAGGTCGGCACCGGGTGGATGTCGGTACCGGGTGAAGGCCAGTACCGGGTGAAGGCCAGTACCGGGTGAAGGTCAGTACCGGGTGAAGGTCAGTACCAGGTGGTCAGTACCGGGTGAAGGTCAGTACAGGGTGAAGGTCGGTACCAGGTGGTCGGCACCGGGTGAAGGTCGGCACCGGGTGAAGGTCGGCACCGGGTGAAGGTCGGTACAGTCACATACTGTGTATATAGTCACATACTGTGTATATAGTCACATACTGTGTATATAGTCACATACTGTGTATATAGTCACATACTGTGTATATAGTCACATACTGTGTATATATAGTCACATACTGTGTATATAGTCACATACTGTGTATATAGTCACATACTGTGTATATAGTCACATACTGTGTATATAGTCACATACTGTGTATATATAGTCACATACTGTGTATATAGTCACATACTGTGTATATAGTCACATACTGTGTATATAGTCACATACTGTGTATATAGTCACATACTGTGTATATATAGTCACATACTGTGTATATAGTCACATACTGTGTATATATAGTCACATACTGTGTATATATAGTCACATACTGTGTATATAGTCACATACTGTGTATATAGTCACATACTGTGTATATAGTCACATACTGTGTATATAGTCACATACTGTGTATATAGTCACATACTGTGTATATAGTCACATAGTGTGTATATATAGTCACATACTGTGTATATAGTCACATACTGTGTATATAGTCACATACTGTGTATATAGTCACATACTGTGTATATAGTCACATACTGTGTATATATAGTCACATACTGTGTATATAGTCACATACTGTGTATATAGTCACATACTGTGTATATAGTCACATACTGTGTATATAGTCACATACTGTGTATATAGTCACATACTGTGTATATAGTCACATACTGTGTATATATAGTCACATACTGTGTATATAGTCACATACTGTGTATATAGTCACATACTGTGTATATAGTCACATACTGTGTATATAGTCACATACTGTGTATATAGTCACATACTGTGTATATAGTCACATACTGTGTATATAGTCACATACTGTGTATATATAGTCACATACTGTGTATATAGTCACATACTGTGTATATAGTCACATACTGTGTATATAGTCACATACTGTGTATATATAGTCACATACTGTGTATATAGTCACATACTGTGTATATAGTCACATACTGTGTATATAGTCACATACTGTGTATATATAGTCACATACTGTGTATATAGTCACATACTGTGTATATATAGTCACATACTGTGTATATAGTCACATACTGTGTATATAGTCACATACTGTGTATATAGTCACATACTGTGTATATAGTCACATACTGTGTATATATAGTCACATACTGTGTATATAGTCACATACTGTGTATATAGTCACATACTGTGTATATATAGTCACATACTGTGTATATAGTCACATACTGTGTATATATAGTCACATACTGTGTATATAGTCACATACTGTGTATATAGTCACATACTGTGTATATAGTCACATACTGTGTATATAGTCACATACTGTGTATATAGTCACATACTGTGTATATAGTCACATACTGTGTATATAGTCACATACTGTGTATATAGTCACATACTGTGTATATAGTCACATACTGTGTATATATAGTCACATACTGTGTATATAGTCACATACTGTGTATATAGTCACATACTGTGTATATAGTCACATACTGTGTATATAGTCACATACTGTGTATATAGTCACATACTGTATATATAGTCACATACTGTGTATATAGTCACATACTGTGTATATAGTCACATACTGTGTATATAGTCACATACTGTGTATATAGTCACATACTGTGTATATAGTCACATACTGTGTATATAGTCACATACTGTGTATATAGTCACATACTGTATATATAGTCACATACTGTGTATATAGTCACATACTGTGTATATAGTCACATACTGTGTATATAGTCACATACTGTATATATAGTCACATACTGTGTATATAGTCACATACTGTGTATATAGTCACATACTGTGTATATAGTCACATACTGTGTATATAGTCACATACTGTGTATATAGTCACATACTGTGTATATAGTCACATACTGTGTATATAGTCACATACTGTGTATATAGTCACATACTGTGTATATAGTCACATACTGTGTATATAGTCACATACTGTGTATATATATAGTCACATACTGTGTATATAGTCACATACTGTGTATATAGTCACATACTGTGTATATAGTCACATACTGTATATATAGTCACATACTGTGTATATAGTCACATACTGTGTATATAGTCACATACTGTGTATATAGTCACATACTGTATATATAGTCACATACTGTGTATATAGTCACATACTGTGTATATAGTCACATACTGTGTATATAGTCACATACTGTGTATATAGTGTATATATAGTCACATACTGTGTATATAGTCACATACTGTGTATATAGTCACATACTGTGTATATAGTCACATACTGTATATATAGTCACATACTGTGTATATAGTCACATACTGTGTATATAGTCACATACTGTGTATATATAGTCACATACTGTGTATATAGTCACATACTGTGTATATAGTCACATACTGTGTATATAGTCACATACTGTGTATATATAGTCACATACTGTGTATATAGTCACATACTGTGTATATAGTCACATACTGTGTATATAGTCACATACTGTGTATATATAGTCACATACTGTGTATATAGTCACATACTGTGTATATAGTCACATACTGTGTATATAGTCACATACTGTGTATATAGTCACATACTGTATATATAGTCACATACTGTGTATATAGTCACATACTGTGTATATAGTCACATACTGTGTATATAGTCACATACTGTGTATATAGTCACATACTGTGTATATAGTCACATACTGTGTATATAGTCACATACTGTGTATATAGTCACATACTGTGTATATAGTCACATACTGTGTATATAGTCACATACTGTGTATATAGTCACATACTGTATATATAGTCACATACTGTGTATATAGTCACATACTGTGTATATAGTCACATACTGTGTATATAGTCACATACTGTATATATAGTCACATACTGTGTATATAGTCACATACTGTGTATATAGTCACATACTGTGTATATATAGTCACATACTGTGTATATAGTCACATACTGTGTATATAGTCACATACTGTGTATATAGTCACATACTGTGTATATAGTCACATACTGTGTATATAGTCACATACTGTGTATATAGTCACATACTGTGTATATAGTCACATACTGTGTATATAGTCACATACTGTGTATATAGTCACATACTGTGTATATAGTCACATACTGTGTATATAGTCACATACTGTGTATATAGTCACATACTGTGTATATAGTCACATACTGTGTATATATAGTCACATACTGTGTATATATAGTCACATACTGTGTATATAGTCACATACTGTGTATATAGTCACATACTGTGTATATAGTCACATACTGTATATATAGTCACATACTGTGTATATAGTCACATACTGTGTATATAGTCACATACTGTGTATATATAGTCACATACTGTGTATATAGTCACATACTGTGTATATAGTCACATACTGTGTATATATAGTCACATACTGTGTATATAGTCACATACTGTGTATATATAGTCACATACTGTGTATATAGTCACATACTGTGTATATAGTCACATACTGTATATATAGTCACATACTGTGTATATAGTCACATACTGTGTATATAGTCACATACTGTGTATATATAGTCACATACTGTGTATATAGTCACATACTGTGTATATAGTCACATACTGTGTATATAGTCACATACTGTGTATATATAGTCACATACTGTGTATATAGTCACATACTGTGTATATAGTCACATACTGTGCATCTATTTCATGTTTTTATTTATCTTTGATCCGTGTGGTTGACCCCAATTTGAAAATGCAACTGTTTTTGTTCATGTTGATGCGTTTATTTCATCAATCACCAATGAATTGGAAAGGTGTCACTTCCCCCATTTTATCTTCCATTCATTTCAGGTTGAGGAATAGGAACAATAGTCCGTCCATAGCTGCACTGCACAGGTGTTTGTTAAAAATACACTTGGTGTTTGAAGAGCCGGTCGAACTTTGATTTAGCCGTGAACACAAGTTATTCGTGTTATTTAAAAAAAAAAAAAATGTTTTACACACACTCAGAAATGGCACGGGCAAAGAAGGGTCCTTCAGAAGCATCTGAATCGAAGCAGAAGTCGAGGAGGCAGAATGGAGAAACGTCTGGGGCTGCAGGACAAACCATCTCCATGAAGCTTCGGCAGAAGATGGACGGGAAGAGCACATTGAAAACAGGTCTGCTAGTAACACCAATGGATCTAATAGAAACGCCAATCTCCGTTATAGAAGCTTTTGATTGGCTGTGCTGTCTTCTATTTCATTTCCCCCTCTCCAGAAATGATACTGTATTTATCTTGATGTTATTGACTGTACCGGTCTTGTATTTCAGGGCCTGTTTTCCCAACCACCATAATCAAATCTTCAGTTGGGAAGAGAAGTGGACCAGGAAGCATCCTGCACTACATTTACCAGAGTACACTGGGGCAGAGCCTTCATTCTCAGATGAGACAGGTACACTACTACAGTCAGACTAGTGTGGTAGGGTGACTAGGGAACAGTAGTGTCTGTAGGGTGACTAGGGAACAGTAGTGTCTGTAGGGTGACTAGGGAACAGTAGTGGCTGTAGAGTGACTAGGGAACAGTAGTGTCTGTAGGGTGACTAGGGAACAGTAGTGTCTGTAAGGTGACTAGGGAACAGTAGTGTCTGTAGGGTGACTAGGGAACAGTAGTGTCTGTAGGGTGACTAGGGAACAGTAGTGTCTGTAGAGTGACTAGGGAACAGTAGTGTCTGTAGGGTGACTAGAGAACAGTAGTGTCTGTAGGGTGACTAGGGAACAGTAGTGTCTGTAGAGTGACTAGGGAACAGTAGTGTCTGTAGGGTGACTAGAGAACAGTAGTGTCTGTAGGGTGACTAGGGAACAGTACTGTCTGACAGCTAGTAGGGTGACTAGGGAACAGTAGTGTCTGACAGCTAGTAGGGTGACTAGGGAACAGTAGTGTCTGTAGGGTGACTAGGGAACAGTAGTGTCTGTAGGGTGACTAGGGAACAGTAGTGTCTGTAGGGTGACTAGGGAACAGTAGTGTCTGTAGGGTGACTAGGGAACAGTAGTGTCTGTAGGGTGAGTAGGGAACAGTAGTGTCTGTAGGGTGACTAGGGAACAGTAGTGTCTGTAGGGTGACTAGGGAACAGTAGTGTCTGTAGGGTGAGTAGGGAACAGTAGTGTCTGTAGGGTGACTAGGGAACAGTAGTGTCTGTAGGGTGAGTAGGGAACAGTAGTGTCTGTAGGGTGACTAGGGAACAGTAGTGTCTGTAGGGTGACTAGGGAACAGTAGTGTCTGACAGCTAGTAGGGTGACTAGGGAACAGTAGTGTCTGACAGCTAGTAGGGTGACTAGGGAACAGTAGTATCTGATAGCTAGTAGGGTGACTAGGGAACAGTAGTGTCTGTAGGGTGAGTAGGGAACAGTAGTGTCTGTAGGGTGACTAGGGAACAGTAGTGTCTGTAGGGTGACTAGGGAACAGTAGTGTCTGTAGGGTAACTAGGGAACAGTAGTGTCTGTAGGGTGACTAGGGAACAGTAGTGTCTGTAGGGTGACTAGGGAACAGTAGTGTCTGTAGGGTGACTAGGGAACAGTAGTGGCTGTAGAGTGACTAGGGAACAGTAGTGGCTGTAGGGTGACTAGGGAACAGTAGTGGCTGTAGAGTGACTAGGGAACAGTAGTGGCTGTAGAGTGACTAGGGAACAGTAGTGTCTGTAGGGTGAGTAGGGAACAGTAGTGTCTGTAGGGTGACTAGGGAACAGTAGTGTCTGTAGAGTGACTAGGGAACAGTAGTGTCTGACAGCTAGTAGGGTGACTAGGGAACAGTAGTGTCTGACAGCTAGTAGGGTGACTAGGGAACAGTAGTGTCTGACAGATAGTAGGGTGACTAGGGAACAGTAGTGTCTGACAGATAGTAGGGTGACTAGGGAACAGTAGTGTCTGACAGCTAGTAGGGTGACTAGGGAACAGTAGTGTCTGACAGCTAGTAGGGTGACTAGGGAACAGTAGTGTCTGTAGGGTGACTAGGGAACAGTAGTGTCTGTAGGGTGACTAGGGAACAGTAGTGTCTGACAGCTAGTAGGGTGACTAGGGAACAGTAGTGTCTGACAGCTAGTAGGGTGAATAGGGAACAGTAGTATCTGATAGCTAGTAGGGTGACTAGGGAACAGTAGTGTCTGTAGGGTGAGTAGGGAACAGTAGTGTCTGTAGGGTGACTAGGGAACAGTAGTGTCTGTAGGGTGACTAGGGAACAGTAGTGTCTGTAGGGTAACTAGGCAACAGTAGTGTCTGTAAGGTGACTAGGGAACAGTAGTGTCTGTAGGGTGACTAGGGAACAGTAGTGTCTGTAGGGTGACTAGGGAACAGTAGTGTCTGTAGGGTGACTAGGGAACAGTAGTGTCTGTAGGGTGACTAGGGAACAGTAGTGTCTGTAGGGTGACTAGGGAACAGTAGTGGCTGTAGAGTGACTAGGGAACAGTAGTGGCTGTAGGGTGACTAGGGAACAGTAGTGACTAGGGAACAGTAGTGTCTGTAGGGTGAGTAGGGAACAGTAGTGTCTGTAGGGTGACTAGGGAACAGTAGTGTCTGTAGAGTGACTAGGGAACAGTAGTGTCTGACAGCTAGTAGGGTGACAAGGGAACAGTAGTGTCTGACAGCTAGTAGGGTGACTAGGGAACAGTAGTGTCTGACAGATAGTAGGGTGACTAGGGAACAGTAGTGTCTGACAGCTAGTAGGGTGACTAGGGAACAGTAGTGTCTGTAGGGTGACTAGGGAACAGTAGTGTCTGTAGGGTGACTAGGGAACAGTAGTGTCTGTAGGGTGACTAGGGAACAGTAGTGTCTGTAGGGTGACTAGGGAACAGTAGTGTCTGACAGCTAGTAGGGTGACTAGGGAACAGTAGTGTCTGACAGCTAGTAGGGTGACTAGGGAACAGTAGTGTCTGTAGGGTGACTAGGGAACAGTAGTGTCTGACAGCTAGTAGGGTGACTAGGGAACAGTAGTGTCTGACAGCTAGTAGGGTGACTAGGGAACAGTAGTGTCTGTAGGGTGACTAGGGAACAGTAGTGTCTGTACGGTGACTAGGGAACAGTAGTGTCTGTAGGGTGACTAGGGAACAGTAGTGTCTGTAGGGTGACTAGGGAACAGTAGTGTCTGTAGGGTGACTAGGGAACAGTAGTGTCTGTAGGGTGACTAGGGAACAGTAGTGTCTGTAGGGTGAGTAGGGAACAGTAGTGTCTGTAGGGTGAGTAGGGAACAGTAGTGTCTGTAGGGTGAGTAGGGAACAGTAGTGTCTGTAGGGTGACTAGGGAACAGTAGTGTCTGTAGGGTGACTAGGGAACAGTAGTGTCTGTAGGGTGAGTAGGGAACAGTCGTGTCTGTAGGGTGACTAGGGAACAGTAGTGTCTGTAGGGTGACTAGGGAACAGTAGTGTCTGACAGCTAGTAGGGTGACTAGGGAACAGTAGTGTCTGACAGCTAGTAGGGTGACTAGGGAACAGTAGTATCTGATAGCTAGTAGGGTGACTAGGGAACGGTAGTGTCTGTAGGGTGAGTAGGGAACAGTAGTGTCTGTAGGGTGACTAGGGAACAGTAGTGGCTGTAGAGTGACTAGGGAACAGTAGTGGCTGTAGGGTGACTAGGGAACAGTAGTGGCTGTAGAGTGACTAGGGAACAGTAGTGTCTGTAGGGTGAGTAGGGAACAGTAGTGTCTGTAGGGTGACTAGGGAACAGTAGTGTCTGTAGAGTGACTAGGGAACAGTAGTGTCTGACAGCTAGTAGGGTGACTAGGGAACAGTAGTGTCTGACAGCTAGTAGGGTGACTAGGGAACAGTAGTATCTGATAGCTAGTAGGGTGACTAGGGAACAGTAGTGTCTGTAGGGTGACTAGGGAACAGTAGTGTCTGTAGGGTGACTAGGGAACAGTAGTGGCTGTAGAGTGACTAGGGAACAGTAGTGGCTGTAGGGTGACTAGGGAACAGTAGTGGCTGTAGAGTGACTAGGGAACAGTAGTGTCTGTAGGGTGAGTAGGGAACAGTAGTGTCTGTAGGGTGACTAGGGAACAGTAGTGTCTGTAGAGTGACTAGGGAACAGTAGTGTCTGACAGCTAGTAGGGTGACTAGGGAACAGTAGTGTCTGTAGGGTGACTAGGGAACAGTAGTGTCTGTAGGTTGACTAGGGAACAGTAGTGTCTGTAGGGTGACTAGGGAACAGTAGTGTCTGTAGGGTGACTAGGGAACAGTAGTGTCTGTAGGGTGACTAGGGAACAGTAGTGTCTGTAGGGTGACTAGGGAACAGTAGTGTCTGTAGGGTGACTAGGGAACAGTAGTGTCTGTAGGGTGACTAGGGAACAGTAGTGTCTGACAGCTAGTAGGGTGACTAGGGAACAGTAGTGTCTGACAGCTAGTAGGGTGACTAGGGAACAGTAGTGTCTGTAGGGTGACTAGGGAACAGTAGTGTCTGACAGCTAGTAGGGTGACTAGGGAACAGTAGTGTCTGACAGCTAGTAGGGTGACTAGGGAACAGTAGTGTCTGACAGCTAGTAGGGTGACTAGGGAACAGTAGTGTCTGACAGCTAGTAGGGTGACTAGGGAACAGTAGTGTCTGACAGCTAGTAGGGTGACTAGGGAACAGTAGTGTCTGACAGCTAGTAGGGTGACTAGGGAACAGTAGTGTCTGACAGCTAGTAGGGTGACTAGGGAACAGTAGTGTCTGACAGCTAGTAGGGTGACTAGGGAACAGTAGTGTCTGACAGCTAGTAGGGTGACTAGGGAACAGTAGTGTCTGTAGGGTGACTAGGGAACAGTAGTGTCTGTAGGGTGACTAGGGAACAGTAGTGTCTGTAGGGTGACTAGGGAACAGTAGTGTCTGTAGGGTGACTAGGGAACAGTAGTGTCTGTAGGGTGACTAGGGAACAGTAGTGTCTGTAGGGTGACTAGGGAACAGTAGTGTCTGTAGGGTGAGTAGGGAACAGTAGTGTCTGTAGGGTGACTAGGGAACAGTAGTGTCTGTAGGGTGACTAGGGAACAGTAGTGTCTGTAGGGTGACTAGGGAACAGTAGTTTCTGTAGGGTGACTAGGGAACAGTAGTGTCTGTAGGGTGAGTAGGGAACAGTCGTGTCTGTAGGGTGACTAGGGAACAGTCGTGTCTGTAGGCTGACTAGGGAACAGTAGTGTCTGTAGGGTGACTAGGGAACAGTAGTGTCTGTAGGGTGAGTAGGGAACAGTAGTGTCTGTAGGGTGACTAGAGAACAGTAGTGTCTGTAGGGTGACTAGGGAACAGTAGTGTCTGTAGGGTGACTAGGGAACAGTAGTGTCTGACAGCTAGTAGGGTGACTAGGGAACAGTAGTGTCTGACAGCTAGTAGGGTGACTAGGGAACAGTAGTATCTGATAGCTAGTAGGGTGACTAGGGAACAGTAGTGTCTGTAGGGTGAGTAGGGAACAGTAGTGTCTGTAGGGTGACTAGGGAACAGTAGTGTCTGTAGGGTGACTAGGGAACAGTAGTGTCTGTAGGGTAACTAGGGAACAGTAGTGTCTATAGGGTGACTAGGGAACAGTAGTGTCTGTAGGGTGACTAGGGAACAGTAGTGTCTGTAGGGTGACTAGAGAACAGTAGTGTCTGTAGGGTGACTAGGGAATAGTAGTGTCTGTAGGGTGACTAGGGAACAGTAGTGTCTGTAGGGTGACTAGGGAACAGTAGTGGCTGTAGAGTGACTAGGGAACAGTAGTGGCTGTAGGGTGACTAGGGAACAGTAGTGGCTGTAGAGTGACTAGGGAACAGTAGTGTCTGTAGGGTGACTAGGGAACAGTAGTGGCTGTAGAGTGACTAGGGAACAGTAGTGGCTGTAGGGTGACTAGGGAACAGTAGTGGCTGTAGAGTGACTAGGGAACAGTAGTGTCTGTAGGGTGAGTAGGGAACAGTAGTGTCTGTAGGGTGAGTAGGGAACAGTCGTGTCTGTAGGGTGACTAGGGAACAGTCGTGTCTGTAGGGTGACTAGGGAACAGTAGTGTCTGTAGGGTGACTAGGGAACAGTAGTGTCTGTAGGGTGACTAGGGAACAGTAGTGTCTGACAGCTAGTAGGGTGACTAGGGAACAGTAGTGTCTGACAGCTAGTAGGGTGACTAGGGAACAGTAGTGTCTGACAGCTAGTAGGGTGACTAGGGAACAGTAGTGTCTGACAGCTAGTAGGGTGACTAGGGAACAGTAGTGTCTGACAGCTAGTAGGGTGACTAGGGAACAGTAGTGTCTGACAGCTAGTAGGGTGACTAGGGAACAGTAGTGTCTGACAGCTAGTAGGGTGACTAGGGAACAGTAGTGTCTGACAGCTAGTAGGGTGACTAGGGAACAGTAGTGTCTGACAGCTAGTAGGGTGACTAGGGAACAGTAGTGTCTGACAGCTAGTAGGGTGACTAGGGAACAGTAGTGTCTGACAGCTAGTAGGGTGACTAGGGAACAGTAGTGTCTGACAGCTAGTAGGGTGACTAGGGAACAGTAGTGTCTGACAGCTAGTAGGGTGACTAGGGAACAGTAGTGTCTGACAGCTAGTAGGGTGACTAGGGAACAGTAGTGTCTGACAGCTAGTAGGGTGACTAGGGAACAGTAGTGTCTGACAGCTAGTAGGGTGACTAGGGAACAGTAGTGTCTGACAGCTAGTAGGGTGACTAGGGAACAGTAGTGTCTGACAGCTAGTAGGGTGACTAGGGAACAGTAGTGTCTGACAGCTAGTAGGGTGACTAGGGAACAGTAGTGTCTGACAGCTAGTAGGGTGACTAGGGAACAGTAGTGTCTGTAGGGTGACTAGGGAACAGTAGTGTCTGTAGGGTGACTAGGGAACAGTAGTGTCTGACAGCTAGTAGGGTGACTAGGGAACAGTAGTGTCTGACAGCTAGTAGGGTGACTAGGGAACAGTAGTGTCTGACAGCTAGTAGGGTGACTAGGGAACAGTAGTGTCTGACAGCTAGTAGGGTGACTAGGGAACAGTAGTGTCTGACAGCTAGTAGGGTGACTAGGGAACAGTAGTGTCTGACAGCTAGTAGGGTGACTAGGGAACAGTAGTGTCTGACAGCTAGTAGGGTGACTAGGGAACAGTAGTGTCTGACAGCTAGTAGGGTGACTAGGGAACAGTAGTGTCTGACAGCTAGTAGGGTGACTAGGGAACAGTAGTGTCTGACAGCTAGTAGGGTGACTAGGGAACAGTAGTGTCTGACAGCTAGTAGGGTGACTAGGGAACAGTAGTGTCTGACAGCTAGTAGGGTGACTAGGGAACAGTAGTGTCTGACAGCTAGTAGGGTGACTAGGGAACAGTAGTGTCTGACAGCTAGTAGGGTGACTAGGGAACAGTAGTGTCTGTAGGGTGACTAGGGAACAGTAGTGTCTGTAGAGTGACTAGGGAACAGTAGTGTCTGACAGCTAGTAGGGTGACTAGGGAACAGTAGTGTCTGTAGAGTGACTAGGGAACAGTAGTGTCTGACAGCTAGTAGGGTGACTAGGGAACAGTAGTGTCTGTAGAGTGACTAGGGAACAGTAGTGTCTGACAGCTAGTAGGGTGACTAGGGAACAGTAGTGTCTGTAGAGTGACTAGGGAACAGTAGTGTCTGACAGCTAGTAGGGTGACTAGGGAACAGTAGTGTCTGTAGAGTGACTAGGGAACAGTAGTGTCTGTAGGGTGACTAGAGAACAGTAGTGTCTGTAGGGTGACTAGGGAACAGTAGTGTCTGACAGCTAGTAGGGTGACTAGGGAACAGTAGTGTCTGACAGCTAGTAGGGTGACTAGGGAACAGTAGTGTCTGACAGCTAGTAGGGTGACTAGGGAACAGTAGTGTCTGACAGCTAGTAGGTGACTAGGGAACAGTAGTGTCTGACAGCTAGTAGGGTGACTAGGGAACAGTAGTGTCTGACAGCTAGTAGGGTGACTAGGGAACAGTAGTGTCTGACAGCTAGTAGGGTGACTAGGGAACAGTAGTGTCTGTAGGGTGACTAGGGAACAGTAGTGTCTGACAGCTAGTAGGGTGACTAGGGAACAGTAGTGTCTGACAGCTAGTAGGGTGACTAGGGAACAGTAGTGTCTGACAGCTAGTAGGGTGACTAGGGAACAGTAGTGTCTGACAGCTAGTAGGGTGACTAGGGAACAGTAGTGTCTGACAGCTAGTAGGGTGACTAGGGAACAGTAGTGTCTGACAGCTAGTAGGGTGACTAGGGAACAGTAGTGTCTGACAGCTAGTAGGGTGACTAGGGAACAGTAGTGTCTGACAGCTAGTAGGGTGACTAGGGAACAGTAGTGTCTGACAGCTAGTAGGGTGACTAGGGAACAGTAGTGTCTGACAGCTAGTAGGGTGACTAGGGAACAGTAGTGTCTGACAGCTAGTAGGGTGACTAGGGAACAGTAGTGTCTGACAGCTAGTAGGGTGACTAGGGAACAGTAGTGTCTGACAGCTAGTAGGGTGACTAGGGAACAGTAGTGTCTGACAGCTAGTAGGGTGACTAGGGAACAGTAGTGTCTGACAGCTAGTAGGGTGACTAGGGAACAGTAGTGTCTGACAGCTAGTAGGGTGACTAGGGAACAGTAGTGTCTGACAGCTAGTAGGGTGACTAGGGAACAGTAGTGTCTGACAGCTAGTAGGGTGACTAGGGAACAGTAGTGTCTGACAGCTAGTAGGGTGACTAGGGAACAGTAGTGTCTGACAGCTAGTAGGGTGACTAGGGAACAGTAGTGTCTGACAGCTAGTAGGGTGACTAGGGAACAGTAGTGTCTGACAGCTAGTAGGGTGACTAGGGAACAGTAGTGTCTGACAGCTAGTAGGGTGACTAGGGAACAGTAGTGTCTGACAGCTAGTAGGGTGACTAGGGAACAGTAGTGTCTGACAGCTAGTAGGGTGACTAGGGAACAGTAGTGTCTGACAGCTAGTAGGGTGACTAGGGAACAGTAGTGTCTGACAGCTAGTAGGGTGACTAGGGAACAGTAGTGTCTGACAGCTAGTAGGGTGACTAGGGAACAGTAGTGTCTGACAGCTAGTAGGGTGACTAGGGAACAGTAGTGTCTGACAGCTAGTAGGGTGACTAGGGAACAGTAGTGTCTGACAGCTAGTAGGGTGACTAGGGAACAGTAGTGTCTGACAGCTAGTAGGGTGACTAGGGAACAGTAGTGTCTGACAGCTAGTAGGGTGACTAGGGAACAGTAGTGTCTGACAGCTAGTAGGGTGACTAGGGAACAGTAGTGTCTGACAGCTAGTAGGGTGACTAGGGAACAGTAGTGTCTGACAGCTAGTAGGGTGACTAGGGAACAGTAGTGTCTGACAGCTAGTAGGGTGACTAGGGAACAGTAGTGTCTGACAGCTAGTAGGGTGACTAGGGAACAGTAGTGTCTGACAGCTAGTAGGGTGACTAGGGAACAGTAGTGTCTGACAGCTAGTAGGGTGACTAGGGAACAGTAGTGTCTGACAGCTAGTAGGGTGACTAGGGAACAGTAGTGTCTGACAGCTAGTAGGGTGACTAGGGAACAGTAGTGTCTGACAGCTAGTAGGGTGACTAGGGAACAGTAGTGTCTGACAGCTAGTAGGGTGACTAGGGAACAGTAGTGTCTGACAGCTAGTAGGGTGACTAGGGAACAGTAGTGTCTGACAGCTAGTAGGGTGACTAGGGAACAGTAGTGTCTGACAGCTAGTAGGGTGACTAGGGAACAGTAGTGTCTGACAGCTAGTAGGGTGACTAGGGAACAGTAGTGTCTGACAGCTAGTAGGGTGACTAGGGAACAGTAGTGTCTGACAGCTAGTAGGGTGACTAGGGAACAGTAGTGTCTGACAGCTAGTAGGGTGACTAGGGAACAGTAGTGTCTGACAGCTAGTAGGGTGACTAGGGAACAGTAGTGTCTGACAGCTAGTAGGGTGACTAGGGAACAGTAGTGTCTGACAGCTAGTAGGGTGACTAGGGAACAGTAGTGTCTGACAGCTAGTAGGGTGACTAGGGAACAGTAGTGTCTGACAGCTAGTAGGGTGACTAGGGAACAGTAGTGTCTGACAGCTAGTAGGGTGACTAGGGAACAGTAGTGTCTGACAGCTAGTAGGGTGACTAGGGAACAGTAGTGTCTGACATCTAGTAGGGTGACTAGGGAACAGTAGTGTCTGACAGCTAGTAGGGTGACTAGGGAACAGTAGTGTCTGACAGCTAGTAGGGTGACTAGGGAACAGTAGTGTCTGACAGCTAGTAGGGTGACTAGGGAACAGTAGTGTCTGACAGCTAGTAGGGTGACTAGGGAACAGTAGTGTCTGACAGCTAGTAGGGTGACTAGGGAACAGTAGTGTCTGACAGCTAGTAGGGTGACTAGGGAACAGTAGTGTCTGACAGATAGTAGGGTGACTAGGGAACAGTACTGTCTGACAGCTAGTAGGGTGACTAGGGAACAGTAGTGTCTGACAGATAGTAGGGTGACTAGGGAACAGTAGTGTCTGACAGCTAGTAGGGTGACTAGGGAACAGTAGTGTCTGACAGCTAGTAGGGTGACTAGGGAACAGTAGTGTCTGACAGCTAGTAGGGTGACTAGGGAACAGTAGTGTCTGACAGCTAGTAGGGTGACTAGGGAACAGTAGTGTCTGACAGCTAGTAGGGTGACTAGGGAACAGTAGTGTCTGACAGCTAGTAGGGTGACTAGGGAACAGTAGTGTCTGTAGGGTGACTAGAGAACAGTAGTGTCTGACAGCTAGTAGGGTGACTAGGGAACAGTAGTGTCTGACAGCTAGTAGGGTGACTAGGGAACAGTAGTGTCTGTAGGGTGACTAGAGAACAGTAGTGTCTGTAGGGTGACTAGGGAACAGTAGTGTCTGACAGCTAGTAGGGTGACTAGGGAACAGTAGTGTCTGACAGCTAGTAGGGTGACTAGGGAACAGTAGTGTCTGACAGCTAGTAGGGTGACTAGGGAACAGTAGTGTCTGACAGCTAGTAGGGTGACTAGGGAACAGTAGTGTCTGACAGCTAGTAGGGTGACTAGGGAACAGTAGTGTCTGACAGCTAGTAGGGTGACTAGGGAACAGTAGTGTCTGACAGCTAGTAGGGTGACTAGGGAACAGTAGTGTCTGTAGAGTGACTAGGGAACAGTAGTGTCTGTAGAGTGACTAGGGAACAGTAGTGTCTGTAGAGTGACTAGGGAACAGTAGTGTCTGTAGAGTGACTAGGGAACAGTAGTGTCTGTAGAGTGACTAGGGAACAGTAGTGTCTGTAGAGTGACTAGGGAACAGTAGTGTCTGACAGCTAGTAGGGTGACTAGGGAACAGTAGTGTCTGACAGATAGTAGGGTGACTAGGGAACAGTAGTGTCTGACAGCTAGTAGGGTGACTAGGGAACAGTAGTGTCTGACAGATAGTAGGGTGACTAGGGAACAGTAGTGTCTGACAGCTAGTAGGGTGACTAGGGAACAGTAGTGTCTGACAGCTAGTAGGGTGACTAGGGAACAGTAGTGTCTGTAGGGTGACTAGGGAACAGTACTGTCTGACAGCTAGTAGGGTGACTAGGGAACAGTAGTGTCTGACAGATAGTAGGGTGACTAGGGAACAGTAGTGTCTGACAGCTAGTAGGGTGACTAGGGAACAGTAGTGTCTGTAGAGTGACTAGGGAACAGTACTGTCTGACAGCTAGTAGGGTGACTAGGGAACAGTAGTGTCTGACAGATAGTAGGGTGACTAGGGAACAGTAGTGTCTGACAGCTAGTAGGGTGACTAGGGAACAGTACTGTCTGACAGCTAGTAGGGTGACTAGGGAACAGTAGTGTCTGACAGCTAGTAGGGTGACTAGGGAACAGTAGTGTCTGACAGCTAGTAGGGTGACTAGGGAACAGTAGTGTCTGACAGCTAGTAGGGTGACTAGGGAACAGTAGTGTCTGACAGCTAGTAGGGTGACTAGGGAACAGTAGTGTCTGACAGCTAGTAGGGTGACTAGGGAACAGTAGTGTCTGACAGCTAGTAGGGTGACTAGGGAACAGTAGTGTCTGTAGAGTGACTAGGGAACAGTACTGTCTGACAGCTAGTAGGGTGACTAGGGAACAGTAGTGTCTGACAGATAGTAGGGTGACTAGGGAACAGTAGTGTCTGACAGCTAGTAGGGTGACTAGGGAACAGTAGTGTCTGACAGCTAGTAGGGTGACTAGGGAACAGTAGTGTCTGACAGCTAGTAGGGTGACTAGGGAACAGTAGTGTCTGACAGCTAGTAGGGTGACTAGGGAACAGTAGTGTCTGTAGGGTGACTAGGGAACTGTAGTGTCTGTAGGGTGACTAGGGAACAGTAGTGTCTGTAGGGTGACTAGGGAACAGTAGTGTCTGTAGGGTAACTAGGCAACAGTAGTGTCTGTAAGGTGACTAGGGAACAGTAGTGTCTGTAGGGTGACTAGGGAACAGTAGTGTCTGTAGGGTGACTAGGGAACAGTAGTGTCTGACAGCTAGTAGGGTGACTAGGGAACAGTAGTGTCTGTAGGGTGACTAGGGAACAGTAGTGTCTGACAGCTAGTAGGGTGACTAGGGAACAGTAGTGTCTGTAGGGTGACTAGGGAACAGTAGTGTCTGTAGGGTGACTAGGGAACAGTAGTGTCTGTAGGGTGACTAGGGAACAGTAGTGTCTGTAGGGTGACTAGGGAACAGTAGTGTCTGTAGGGTGAGTAGGGAACAGTAGTGTCTGTAGGGTGACTAGGGAACAGTAGTGTCTGTAGGGTGACTAGGGAACAGTAGTGTCTGTAGGGTGACTAGGGAACAGTAGTGTCTGTAGGGTGACTAGGGAACAGTAGTGTCTGTAGGGTGACTAGGGAACAGTAGTGTCTGTAGGGTGACTAGGGAACAGTAGTGTCTGTAGGGTGACTAGGGAACAGTAGTGTCTGTAGGGTGACTAGGGAACAGTAGTGTCTGTAGGGTGACTAGGGAACAGTAGTGTCTGTAGGGTGAGTAGGGAACAGTAGTGTCTGTAGGGTGACTAGGGAACAGTAGTGTCTGTAGGGTGACTAGGGAACAGTAGTGTCTGTAGGGTGACTAGGGAACAGTAGTGTCTGTAGGGTGACTAGGGAACAGTAGTGTCTGACAGCTAGTAGGGTGACTAGGGAACAGTAGTGTCTGACAGCTAGTAGGGTGACTAGGGAACAGTAGTGTCTGACAGCTAGTAGGGTGACTAGGGAACAGTAGTGTCTGACAGCTAGTAGGGTGACTAGGGAACAGTAGTGTCTGACAGCTAGTAGGGTGACTAGGGAACAGTAGTGTCTGACAGCTAGTAGGGTGACTAGGGAACAGTAGTGTCTGACAGCTAGTAGGGTGACTAGGGAACAGTAGTGTCTGACAGCTAGTAGGGTGACTAGGGAACAGTAGTGTCTGACAGCTAGTAGGGTGACTAGGGAACAGTAGTGTCTGACAGCTAGTAGGGTGACTAGGGAACAGTAGTGTCTGACAGCTAGTAGGGTGACTAGAGAACAGTAGTGTCTGTAGGGTGACTAGGGAACAGTAGTGTCTGTAGGGTGACTAGGGAACAGTAGTGTCTGACAGCTAGTAGGGTGACTAGGGAACAGTAGTGTCTGACAGCTAGTAGGGTGACTAGGGAACAGTAGTGTCTGACAGCTAGTAGGGTGACTAGGGAACAGTAGTGTCTGACAGCTAGTAGGGTGACTAGGGAACAGTAGTGTCTGACAGCTAGTAGGGTGACTAGGGAACAGTAGTGTCTGACAGATAGTAGGGTGACTAGGGAACAGTAGTGTCTGACAGCTAGTAGGGTGACTAGGGAACAGTAGTGTCTGACAGCTAGTAGGGTGACTAGGGAACAGTAGTGTCTGACAGCTAGTAGGGTGACTAGGGAACAGTAGTGTCTGACAGCTAGTAGGGTGACTAGGGAACAGTAGTGTCTGACAGCTAGTAGGGTGACTAGGGAACAGTAGTGTCTGACAGCTAGTAGGGTGACTAGGGAACAGTAGTGTCTGACAGCTAGTAGGGTGACTAGGGAACAGTAGTGTCTGACAGCTAGTAGGGTGACTAGGGAACAGTAGTGTCTGACAGCTAGTAGGGTGACTAGGGAACAGTAGTGTCTGTAGGGTGACTAGGGAACAGTAGTGTCTGTAGGGTGACTAGGGAACAGTAGTGTCTGTAG
The DNA here is from genome assembly GCF_045791955.1 of Oncorhynchus clarkii lewisi. Lineage (NCBI taxonomy): Eukaryota > Metazoa > Chordata > Actinopteri > Salmoniformes > Salmonidae > Oncorhynchus > Oncorhynchus clarkii. The sequence goes on from NC_092150.1 coordinate 3,703,407, forward strand.
GGTGACTAGGGAACAGTAGTGTCTGTAGGGTGACTAGGGAACAGTAGTGTCTGTAGAGTGACTAGGGAACAGTAGTGTCTGTAGAGTGACTAGGGAACAGTAGTGTCTGTAGGGTGACTAGGGAACAGTAGTGTCTGTAGGGTGACTAGGGAACAGTAGTGTCTGTAGGGTGACTAGGGAACAGTAGTGTCTGTAGGGTGACTAGGGAACAGTAGTGTCTGTAGAGTGACTAGGGAACAGTAGTGTCTGTAGGGTGACTAGGGAACAGTAGTGTCTGTAGGGTGACTAGGGAACAGTAGTGTCTATAGAGTGACTAGGGAACAGTAGTGTCTGTAGGGTGACTAGGGAACAGTAGTGTCTGTAGAGTGACTAGGGAACAGTAGTGTCTGTAGGGTGACTAGGGAACAGTAGTGTCTGTAGGGTGACTAGGGAACAGTAGTGTCTATAGAGTGACTAGGGAACAGTAGTGTCTGTAGGGTGACTAGGGAACAGTAGTGTCTGTAGGGTGACTAGGGAACAGTAGTGTCTGTAGAGTGACTAGGGAACAGTAGTGTCTGTAGAGTGACTAGGGAACAGTAGTGTCTGTAGGGTGACTAGGGAACAGTAGTGTCTGTAGAGTGACTAGGGAACAGTAGTGTCTGTAGAGTGACTAGGGAACAGTAGTGTCTGTAGGGTGACTAGGGAACAGTAGTGTCTGTAGGGTGAGTAGGGAACAGTAGTGTCTGTAGGGTGAGTAGGGAACAGTAGTGTCTGTAGGGTGAGTAGGGAACAGTAGTGTCTGTAGGGTGACTAGGGAACAGTAGTGTCTGTAGGGTGACTAGGGAACAGTAGTGTCTGTAGGGTGACTAGGGAACAGTAGTGTCTGTAGAGTGACTAGGGAACAGTAGTGTCTGTAGGGTGACTAGGGAACAGTAGTGTCTGTAGGGTGACTAGGGAACAGTAGTGTCTGTAGGGTGACTAGGGAACAGTAGTGTCTGTAGGGTGACTAGGGAACAGTAGTGTCTGACAGCTAGTAGGGTGACTAGGGAACAGTAGTGGCTGTAGGGTGACTAGGGAACAGTAGTGGCTGTAGGGTGACTAGGGAACAGTAGTGTCTGTAGGGTGACTAGGGAACAGTAGTGTCTGTAGGGTGACTAGGGAACAGTAGTGTCTGTAGGGTGACTAGGGAACAGTAGTGTCTGTAGGGTGACTAGGGAACAGTAGTGTCTGTAGGGTGACTAGGGAACAGTAGTGTCTGTAGGGTGACTAGGGAACAGTAGTGTCTGTAGGGTGACTAGGGAACAGTAGTGTCTGTAGAGTGACTAGGGAACAGTAGTGTCTGACAGCTAGTAGGGTGACTAGGGAACAGTAGTGTCTGACAGCTAGTAGGGTGACTAGGGAACAGTAGTGTCTGACAGATAGTAGGGTGACTAGGGAACAGTAGTGTCTGACAGCTAGTAGGGTGACTAGGGAACAGTAGTGTCTGACAGCTAGTAGGGTGACTAGGGAACAGTAGTGTCTGACAGCTAGTAGGGTGACTAGGGAACAGTAGTGTCTGACAGCTAGTAGGGTGACTAGGGAACAGTAGTGTCTGACAGCTAGTAGGGTGACTAGGGAACAGTAGTGTCTGACAGCTAGTAGGGTGACTAGGGAACAGTAGTGTCTGACAGCTAGTAGGGTGACTAGGGAACAGTAGTGTCTGTAGGGTGACTAGGGAACAGTAGTGTCTGTAGGGTGACTAGGGAACAGTAGTGTCTGTAGGGTGACTAGGGAACAGTAGTGTCTGTAGGGTGACTAGGGAACAGTAGTGTCTGTAGGGTGACTAGGGAACAGTAGTGTCTGTAGGGTAACTAGGGAACAGTAGTGTCTGTAGGGTGACTAGGGAACAGTAGTGTCTGACAGCTAGTAGGGTGACTAGGGAACAGTAGTGTCTGACAGCTAGTAGGGTGACTAGGGAACAGTAGTGTCTGACAGATAGTAGGGTGACTAGGGAACAGTAGTGTCTGTAGGGTGACTAGGGAACAGTAGTGTCTGACAGCTAGTAGGGTGACTAGGGAACAGTAGTGTCTGTAGGGTGACTAGGGAACAGTAGTGTCTGTAGGGTGAGTAGGGAACAGTAGTGTCTGTAGGGTGACTAGGGAACAGTAGTGTCTGTAGAGTGACTAGGGAACAGTAGTGTCTGACAGCTAGTAGGGTGACTAGGGAACAGTAGTGTCTGACAGCTAGTAGGGTGACTAGGGAACAGTAGTGTCTGACAGCTAGTAGGGTGACTAGGGAACAGTAGTGTCTGACAGCTAGTAGGGTGACTAGGGAACAGTAGTGTCTGACAGCTAGTAGGGTGACTAGGGAACAGTAGTGTCTGACAGCTAGTAGGGTGACTAGGGAACAGTAGTGTCTGACAGCTAGTAGGGTGACTAGGGAACAGTAGTGTCTGACAGCTAGTAGGGTGACTAGGGAACAGTAGTGTCTGACAGCTAGTAGGGTGACTAGGGAACAGTAGTATCTGACAGCTAGTAGGGTGACTAGGGAACAGTAGTATCTGACAGCTAGTAGGGTGACTAGGGAACAGTAGTATCTGACAGCTAGTAGGGTGACTAGGGAACAGTAGTGTCTGTAGGGTGACTAGGGAACAGTAGTGTCTGTAGGGTGAGTAGGGAACAGTAGTGTCTGTAGGGTGACTAGGGAACAGTAGTGTCTGTAGAGTGACTAGGGAACAGTAGTGTCTGTAGGGTGACTAGGGAACAGTAGTGTCTGTAGGGTGACTAGGGAACAGTAGTGTCTGTAGGGTGACTAGGGAACAGTAGTGTCTGTAGAGTGACTAGGGAACAGTAGTGTCTGTAGGGTGAGTAGGGAACAGTAGTGTCTGTAGGGTGACTAGGGAACAGTAGTGTCTGTAGGGTGACTAGGGAACAGTAGTGTCTGTAGGGTGACTAGGGAACAGTAGTGTCTGTAGGGTGAGTAGGGAACAGTAGTGTCTGTAGGGTGACTAGGGAACAGTAGTGTCTGTAGGGTGACTAGGGAACAGTAGTGTCTGTAGAGTGACTAGGGAACAGTAGTGTCTGTAGGGTGAGTAGGGAACAGTAGTGTCTGTAGGGTGACTAGGGAACAGTAGTGTCTGTAGGGTGACTAGGGAACAGTAGTGTCTGTAGGGTGACTAGGGAACAGTAGTGTCTGACAGCTAGTAGGGTGACTAGGGAACAGTAGTGTCTGTAGGGTGACTAGGGAACAGTAGTGTCTGTAGGGTGACTAGGGAACAGTAGTGTCTGTAGGGTGACTAGGGAACAGTAGTGTCTGACAGCTAGTAGGGTGACTAGGGAACAGTAGTGTCTGTAGGGTGACTAGGGAACAGTAGTGTCTGTAGGGTGACTAGGGAACAGTAGTGTCTGTAGGGTGACTAGGGAACAGTAGTGTCTGACAGCTAGTAGGGTGACTAGGGAACAGTAGTGTCTGTAGGGTGACTAGGGAACAGTAGTGTCTGTAGGGTGACTAGGGAACAGTAGTGTCTGTAGGGTGACTAGGGAACAGTAGTGTCTGTAGGGTGACTAGGGAACAGTAGTGTCTGTAGGGTGACTAGGGAACAGTAGTGTCTGTAGAGTGACTAGGGAACAGTAGTGTCTGTAGGGTGACTAGGGAACAGTAGTGTCTGTAGGGTGACTAGGGAACAGTAGTGTCTGTAGGGTGACTAGGGAACAGTAGTGTCTGTAGGGTGACTAGGGAACAGTAGTGTCTGACAGCTAGTAGGGTGACTAGGGAACAGTAGTGTCTGTAGGGTGACTAGGGAACAGTAGTGTGTAGGGTGACTAGGGAACAGTAGTGTCTGTGTAGAGTGACTAGGGAACAGTAGTGTCTGTAGGGTGACTAGGGAACAGTAGTGTCTGTAGGGTGACTAGGGAACAGTAGTGTCTGTAGGGTGACTAGGGAACAGTAGTGTCTGTAGGGTGACTAGGGAACAGTAGTGTCTGTAGGGTGACTAGGGAACAGTAGTAGGGTGACTAGGGAACAGTAGTGTCTGTAGGGTGACTAGGGAACAGTAGTGTCTGTAGGGTGACTAGGGAACAGTAGTGTCTGTAGGGTGACTAGGGAACAGTAGTGTCTGTAGGGTGACTAGGGAACAGTAGTGTCTGTAGGGTGACTAGGGAACAGTAGTGTCTGTAGGGTGACTAGGGAACAGTAGTGTCTGTAGGGTGACTAGGGAACAGTAGTGTCTGTAGGGTGACTAGGGAACAGTAGTGTCTGTAGGGTGACTAGGGAACAGTAGTGTCTGTAGGGTGACTAGGGAACAGTAGTGTCTGTAGGGTGACTAGGGAACAGTAGTGTCTGTAGGGTGACTAGGGAACAGTAGTGTCTGTAGGGTGACTAGGGAACAGTAGTGTCTGTAGGGTGACTAGGGAACAGTAGTGTCTGACAGCTAGTAGGGTGACTAGGGAACAGTAGTGTCTGACAGCTAGTAGGGTGACTAGGGAACAGTAGTGTCTGACAGCTAGTAGGGTGACTAGGGAACAGTTGTGTCTGACAGCTAGTAGGGTGACTAGGGAACAGTAGTGTCTGTAGGGTGACTAGGGAACAGTAGTGTCTGACAGCTAGTAGGGTGACTAGGGAACAGTAGTGTCTGACAGCTAGTAGGGTGACTAGGGAACAGTAGTGTCTGTAGGGTGACTAGGGAACAGTAGTGTCTGACAGCTAGTAGGGTGACTAGGGAACAGTAGTGTCTGACAGCTAGTAGGGTGACTAGGGAACAGTAGTGTCTGTAGGGTGACTAGGGAACAGTAGTGTCTGACAGCTAGTAGGGTGACTAGGGAACAGTAGTGTCTGACAGCTAGTAGGGTGACTAGGGAACAGTAGTGTCTGTAGGGTGACTAGGGAACAGTAGTGTCTGACAGCTAGTAGGGTGACTAGGGAACAGTAGTGTCTGACAGCTAGTAGGGTGACTAGGGAACAGTAGTGTCTGACAGCTAGTAGGGTGACTAGGGAACAGTAGTGTCTGTAGGGTGACTAGGGAACAGTAGTGTCTGTAGGGTGACTAGGGAACAGTAGTGTCTGACAGCTAGTAGGGTGACTAGGGAACAGTAGTGTCTGACAGTACCTACTGATTGATGATGTAAAGGTAAAATAGTATATATTTAAAGAGAGAGTCTCAACATCTGCTAGTGTAAATTAAATTAAAATTGAATGACTCATATTAACATTTTAACTACCAACTCCACCCTCTTCACACGCTAAACAAAGACACACCCAGCACTATAATACTACAATACTATTGAAGAATGAAGCCACTGAGGGTGAAAGAGACCTGATGGTGTATTTTCTCAAATCTCCCTCCTTTTAGTTTAAACATTTACACAAATAAACACTTCCTGAACTTTTTTTAAATTAGGTAAGTTAGTTAAGAACAAATTCTTATTTTCAATGACAGACTACCGGGGAACAGTGGGTGGAACTGCCTTGTTCAGGGGCAGATTTTTACCTTGTCAGCTCAGGGATTTGATCTAGCAAACTTTCAGTTACTAGTCCAACGCTCTAACCACTAGGCTACCTGCCTCCTCTACACTCTAACCACTAGACTACCTGCCACCTCTACACTCTAACCACTAGGCTACCAGCCGCTACACTCTAACCACTAGGCTACCTGCCTCCTCTACACTCTAACCACTAGACTACCTGCCACCTCTACACTCTAACCACTAGGCTACCAGCCGCTACACTCTAACCACTAGGCTACCTGCCTCCTCTACACTCTAACCACTAGACTACCTTCCACCTATACACTCTAAACCACTAGGCTACCTGCCTCCTCTACACTCTAACCACTAGACTACCTGCCTCCTCTACACTCTAACCACTAGGCTACCTGCCATCTCTACACTCTAACCACTAGACTACCTGCCTCCTCTACACTCGAACCACTAGGCTACCTGCCTCCTCTACACTCTAACCACTAGACTACCTGCCACCTCTACACTCTAACCTCTAGGCTACCTGACACCTCTACAGTCTAACCACTAGGCTACCTGCCACCTCTACACTCTAACCACTAGGCTACCTGCCACCTCTACACTCTAACCACTAGGCTACCTGCCACCTCTACACTCTAACCACTAGGCTACCTGCCACCTCTACACTCTAACCACTAGACTACCTGCCTCCTCTACACTCTAACCACTAGGCTACCTGCCTCCTCTACACTCTAACCACTAGGCTACCTGCCACCTCTACACTCTAACCACTAGGCTACCTGCCACCTCTACACTCTAACCACTAGACTACCTGCCATCTCTACACTCTAACCACTAGACTACCTGCCTCCTCTACACTCTAACCACTAGGCTACCTGCCACCTCTACACTCTAACCACTAGGCTACCAGCCGCTACACTCTAACCACTAGGCTACCTGCCACCTCTACACTCTAACCACTAGGCTACCTGCCACCTCTACACTCTAACCACTAGGCTACCTGCCACCTCTACACTCTAACCACTAGACTACCTGCCTCCTCTACACTCTAACCACTAGGCTACCTGCCACCTCTACACTCTAACCACTAGACTACCTGCCACCTCTACACTCTAACCACTAGACTACCTGCCACCTCTACACTCTAACCACTAGGCTACCTGCCACCTCTACACTCTAACCACTAGGCTACCTGCCACCTCTACACTCTAACCACTAGGCTACCTGCCACCTCTACACTCTAACCACTAGGCTACCCTGCCACCTCTACACTCTAACCACTAGGCTACCCTGCCACCTCTACACTCTAACCACTAGACTACCTGCCACCTCTACACTCTAACCACTAGGCTACCTGCCACCTCTACATTCTAACCACTAGGCTACCCTGCCACCTCTACACTCTAACCACTAGACCACCTGCCACCTCTACACTCTAACCACTAGACTACCTGCCAACTCTACACTCTAACCACTAGACTACCTGCCACCTCTACACTCTAACCACTAGGCTACCCTGCCACCTCTACACTCTAACCACCTGACCACCTGCCACCTCTACACTCTAACCACTAGGCTACCTGCCACCTCTACACTCTAACCACTAGACTACCTGCCACCTCTACACTCTAACCACTAGGCTACCTGCCACCTCTACACTCTAACCATTAGGCTACCTGCCACCTCTACACTCTAACCACTAGACCACCTGCCACCTCTACACTCTAACCACTAGACTACCTGCCACCTCTACACTCTAACCACTAGACTACCTGCCTCCTCTACACTCTAACCACTAGGCTACCTGCCACCTCTACACTCTAACCACTAGGCTACCTGCCACCTCTACACTCTAACCACTAGGCTACCTGCCACCCCTACACTCTAACCACTAGACTACCTGCCACCCCTACACTCTAACCACTAGGCTACCTGCCACCTCTACACTCTAACCACTAGGCTACCTGCCACCTCTACACTCTAACCACTAGGCTACCTGCCACCTCTACACTCTAACCACTAGGCTACCTGCCACCTCTACACTCTAACCACTAGGCTACCTGCCACCTCTACACTCTAACCACTAGGCTACCTGCCACCTCTACACTCTAACCACTAGGCTACCTGCCACCCCTACACTCTAACCACTAGACTACCTGCCACCCCTACACTCTAACCACTAGGCTACCTGCCACCTCTACACTCTAACCACTAGGCTACCTGCCACCTCTACACTCTAACCACTAGACTACCTGCCACCTCTACACTCTAACCACTAGGCTACCTGCCACCTCTACACTCTAACCACTAGACTACCTGCCACCTCTACACTCTAACCACTAGGCTACCTGCCACCTCTACACTCTAACCACTAGGCTACCTGCCACCTCTACACTCTAACCACTAGGCTACCCTGCCACCTCTACACTCTAACCACTAGGCTACCTGCCACCTCTACACTCTAACCACTAGACTACCTGCCATCTCTACACTCTAACCACTAGACTACCTGCCTCCTCTACACTCTAACCACTAGGCTACCTGCCACCTCTACACTCTAACCACTAGGCTACCAGCCGCTACACTCTAACCACTAGGCTACCTGCCACCTCTACACTCTAACCACTAGGCTACCTGCCACCTCTACACTCTAACCACTAGGCTACCTGCCACCTCTACACTCTAACCACTAGACTACCTGCCTCCTCTACACTCTAACCACTAGGCTACCTGCCACCTCTACACTCTAACCACTAGACTACCTGCCACCTCTACACTCTAACCACTAGACTACCTGCCACCTCTACACTCTAACCACTAGGCTACCTGCCACCTCTACACTCTAACCACTAGGCTACCTGCCACCTCTACACTCTAACCACTAGGCTACCTGCCACCTCTACACTCTAACCACTAGGCTACCTGCCACCCCTACACTCTAACCACTAGACTACCTGCCACCCCTACACTCTAACCACTAGGCTACCTGCCACCTCTACACTCTAACCACTAGGCTACCTGCCACCTCTACACTCTAACCACTAGGCTACCTGCCACCTCTACACTCTAACCACTAGGGTACCTGCCACCTCTACACTCTAACCACTAGGCTACCTGCCACCTCTACACTCTAACCACTAGGCTACCTGCCACCTCTACACTCTAACCACTAGGCTACCTGCCACCCCTACACTCTAACCACTAGACTACCTGCCACCCCTACACTCTAACCACTAGGCTACCTGCCACCTCTACACTCTAACCACTAGGCTACCTGCCACCTCTACACTCTAACCACTAGACTACCTGCCACCTCTACACTCTAACCACTAGGCTACCTGCCACCTCTACACTCTAACCACTAGACTACCTGCCACCTCTACACTCTAACCACTAGGCTACCTGCCACCTCTACACTCTAACCACTAGGCTACCTGCCACCTCTACACTCTAACCACTAGGCTACCCTGCCACCTCTACACTCTAACCACTAGGCTACCTGCCACCTCTACACTCTAACCACTAGACTACCTGCCATCTCTACACTCTAACCACTAGACTACCTGCCTCCTCTACACTCTAACCACTAGGCTACCTGCCACCTCTACACTCTAACCACTAGGCTACCAGCCGCTACACTCTAACCACTAGGCTACCTGCCACCTCTACACTCTAACCACTAGGCTACCTGCCACCTCTACACTCTAACCACTAGGCTACCTGCCACCTCTACACTCTAACCACTAGACTACCTGCCTCCTCTACACTCTAACCACTAGGCTACCTGCCACCTCTACACTCTAACCACTAGACTACCTGCCACCTCTACACTCTAACCACTAGACTACCTGCCACCTCTACACTCTAACCACTAGGCTACCTGCCACCTCTACACTCTAACCACTAGGCTACCTGCCACCTCTACACTCTAACCACTAGGCTACCTGCCACCTCTACACTCTGACCACTAGGCTACCCTGCCACCTCTACACTCTAACCACTAGGCTACCCTGCCACCTCTACACTCTAACCACTAGACTACCTGCCACCTCTACACTCTAACCACTAGGCTACCTGCCACCTCTACATTCTAACCACTAGGCTACCCTGCCACCTCTACACTCTAACCACTAGACCACCTGCCACCTCTACACTCTAACCACTAGACTACCTGCCAACTCTACACTCTAACCACTAGACTACCTGCCACCTCTACACTCTAACCACTAGGCTACCCTGCCACCTCTACACTCTAACCACCTGACCACCTGCCACCTCTACACTCTAACCACTAGGCTACCTGCCACCTCTACACTCTAACCACTAGGCTACCCTGCCACCTCTACACTCTAACCACTAGGCTACCTGCCACCTCTACATTCTAACCACTAGGCTACCCTGCCACCTCTACACTCTAACCACTAGACCACCTGCCACCTCTACACTCTAACCACTAGACTACCTGCCAACTCTACACTCTAACCACTAGACTACCTGCCACCTCTACACTCTAACCACTAGGCTACCCTGCCACCTCTACACTCTAACCACCTGACCACCTGCCACCTCTACACTCTAACCACTAGGCTACCTGCCACCTCTACACTCTAACCACTAGACTACCTGCCACCTCTACACTCTAACCACTAGGCTACCTGCCACCTCTACACTCTAACCACTAGGCTAACCTGCCACCTCTACACTCTAACCACTAGGCTACCTGCCACCTCTACACTCTAACCACTAGGCTACCTGCCACCTCTACACTCTAACCACTAGACTACCTGCCTCCTCTACACTCTAACCACTAGGCTACCTGCAACCTCTACACTCTAACCACTAGGCTACCAGCCGCTACACTCTAACCACTAGGCTACCTGCCACCTCTACACTCTAACCACTAGGCTACCTGCCACCTCTACACTCTAACCACTAGGCTACCTGCCACCTCTACACTCTAACCACTAGACTACCTGCCTCCTCTACACTCTAACCACTAGGCTACCTGCAACCTCTACACTCTAACCACTAGGCTACCAGCCGCTACACTCTAACCACTAGGCTACCTGCCACCTCTACACTCTAACCACTAGGCTACCTGCCACCTCTACACTCTAACCACTAGGCTACCTGCCACCTCTACACTCTAACCACTAGACTACCTGCCTCCTCTACACTCTAACCACTAGGCTACCTGCCACCTCTACACTCTAACCACTAGACTACCTGCCACCTCTACACTCTAACCACTAGACTACCTGCCACCTCTACACTCTAACCACTAGGCTACCTGCCACCTCTACACTCTAACCACTAGGCTACCTGCCACCTCTACACTCTAACCACTAGGCTACCTGCCACCTCTACACTCTAACCACTAGGCTACCCTGCCACCTCTACACTCTAACCACTAGGCTACCCTGCCACCTCTACACTCTAACCACTAGGCTACCTGCCACCTCTACACTCTAACCACTAGACTACCTGCCACCTCTACACTCTAACCACTAGGCTACCTGCCACCTCTACACTCTAACCACTAGGCTACCTGCCACCTCTACACTCTAACCACTAGACCACCTGCCACCTCTACACTCTAACCACTAGACTACCTGCCACCTCTACACTCTAACCACTAGACTACCTGCCTCCTCTACACTCTAACCACTAGGCTATCTGCCACCTCTACACTCTAACCACTAGACCACCTGCCACCTCTACACTCTAACCACTAGACTACCTGCCACCTCTACACTCTAACCACTAGGCTACCTGCCACCTCTACACTCTAACCACTAGGCTACCTGCCACCTCTACACTCTAACCACTAGGCTACCTGCCACCTCTACACTCTAACCACTAGACTACCTGCCTCCTCTACACTCTAACCACTAGGCTACCTGCCACCTCTACACTCTAACCACTAGACTACCTGCCACCTCTACACTCTAACCACTAGGCTAACCTGCCACCTCTACACTCTAACCACTAGGCTACCTGCCACCTCTACACTCTAACCACTAGGCTACCTGCCACCTCTACACTCTAACCACTAGACTACCTGCCTCCTCTACACTCTAACCACTAGGCTACCTGCCTCCTCTACACTCTAACCACTAGGCTACCTGCCACCTCTACACTCTAACCACTAGGCTACCTGACACCTCCACAGTCTAACCACTAGGCTACCTGACACCTCTATAGTCTAACCACTAGGCTACCCTGCCGGCCCCAATCATCATCAGTACATTATATCTTATTTCCCTTCCCCAGTGTCTCCTGGAGCCGTTTGTACGTTCCCTGTCCTCCTATAAGCTCCACCGTACAGCCAGTCCGTTTGACCGGCGGGTCACCTGTCTGGAGTGGCACCCCTCGCACCCCTCCACGCTAGCGGTCGGCTCCAAGGGAGGAGACGTGGTCCTCTGGGACTACAACGTGCTCAACAAGACCAGCTTCATACAAGGGGTGAGAATGCCTGATACACATCTGGAAAGACCGGTTCCATCGTTACAACCCAGCGACGCCATTGGCCGATGGGTTACTAATGAGTGCATGCTTATTCGTTTTCTTGTTTGACTGTGTACCTAGATGTTCAGGATGATACACACAAATAATACAATAGTTTTTAAATCTGTTTAAATCAGAACACCGTAATCAATAGTTTAAACCGGTCTGTGTTACTGTTTAGGAACACTGTAATCGATCATATTTGCAATAACAGTTGACTTGGAAATCCATTTTTACATCAAGAGTCCCCCCACAGTATTGATAGTATGCTTAACATACGACACATACCGATTACTATTACCGATTACTATCGGGTCTACTATCCGATAGTAATAGGTCTACTTATCCGATAGTAATAGGTCTACTTATCCGATAGTATCGGGTCTACTTATCCGATAGTAATAGGTCTACTTATCCGATAGTATCGGGTCTACTTATCCGATAGTAATAGGTCTACTTATCCGATAGTATCGGGTCTACTTATCCGATAGTAATAAGTCTACTTATCCGATAGTATCGGGTCTACTTATCCGATAGTATCGGGTCTACTTATCCGATAGTATCGGGTCTACTTATCCGATCGTATCGGGTCTACTTATCCGATAGTATCGGGTCTACTTATCCGATAGTATCGGGTCTACTTATCCGATAGTATCGGGTCTACTTATCCGATCGTATCGGGTCTACTTATCCGATCGTATCGGGTCTACTTATCCGATAGTATCGGGTCTACTTATCCGATAGTATCGGGTCTACTTATCCGATAGTATCGGGTCTACTTATCCGATAGTATCGGGTCTACGTATCCGATAGTATCGGGTCTACTTATCCGATAGTATCGGGTCTACTTATCCGATAGTATCGGGTCGACTTATCCGATAGTATCGGGACGACTTATCCGATAGTATCGGGTCGACTTATCCGATAGTATCGGGTCGACTTATCCGATAGTATCGGGTCGACTTATCCGATAGTATCGGGTCGACTTATCCGATAGTATCGGGTCGACTTATCCGATAGTATCGGGTCGACTTATCCGATAGTATCGGGTCGACTTATCCGATAGTATCGGGTCGACTTATCCGATAGTATCGGGTCGACTTATCCGATAGTATCGGGTCGACTTATCCGATAGTATCGGGTCGACTTATCCGATAGTATCGGGTCGACTTATCCGATAGTATCGGGTCGACTTATCCGATAGTATCGGGTCGACTTATCCGATAGTATCGGGTCGACTTATCCGATAGTATCGGGTCGACTTATCCGATAGTAATACGTCGACTTATCCGATAGTAATACGTCGACTTATCCGATAGTATCGAGTCGACTTATCCGATAGTAATACGTCGACTTATCCGATAGTATCGGGTCGACTTATCCGATAGTAATACGTTGACTTATCCGATAGTAATACGTCGACTTATCCGATAGTATCGGGTCTACGTTGGATGAGTCCCAAATGGCACTCCATTTCTCATTTAGTGCACTACTTTTGTCGGGGGCTCTGTCGTCCGGGGCTCTGGTCAAAAGTAGTGCACTAAATAGGGAATAGGATGTGATTTGGGACCAGTGTCTACTCCTGTGTGTGTTTTACGCAGGTTGGTCCTGGAGGCTCTATTACAGCTCTGAAGTTTAACCCGTACAACCCCACTCAGCTGTTCACCTCCTCTGTCAGGGGAACCACCACGCTGCAGGATTTCAATGGGACCACTCTAAGGGTGTTTACCAACACAGAGTCATGGGAGTAAGAGACCCAAATGGCACTCTATTTATTTAGTGCCCTACTTTATACCCTTATTCCCTATTTAGTACCCTACTTTAGACCCTTATTCCCTATTTAGTGCCCTACTTTAGACCCCTATTCCCTATTTAGTGCCCTACTTTAGACCCTTACTCCCTACTTAGTGCCCTACTTTAGACCCCTATTCCCTATTTAGTGCCCTACTTTAGACCCTTATTCCCTATTTAGTGCCCTACTTTAGACCCTTACTCCCTACTTAGTGCCCTACTTTATACCCTTACTCCCTATTTAGTGCCCTACTTTAGACCCCTATTCCCTATTTAGTGCCCTACTTTAGACCCTTATTCCCTATTTAGTACCTTACTTTATACCCTTATTCCCTATTTAGTGCCCTACTTTAGACCCTTATTCCCTATTTAGTGCCCTACTTTAGACCCCTATTCCCTATTTAGTGCCCTACTTTAGACCCTTATTCCCTATTTAATGCCCTACTTTAGACCCTTATTCCCTATTTAGTGCCCTACTTTAGACCCTTATTCCCTATTTAGTGCCCTACTTTAGACCCCTATTCCCTATTTAGTGCCCTACTTTAGACCCTTATTCCCTATTTAGTACCCTACTTTAGACCCTTATTCCCTATTTAGTGCCCTACATTAGACCCTTATTCCCTATTTAGTGCCCTACTTTAGACCCCTATTCCCTATTTAGTGCCCTACTTTAGACCCTTATTCCCTATTTATGCCCTACTTTAGACCCTTATTCCCTATTTAGTGCCCTAAAGTATTGAACTATATAGGGAATAGGGCTCTGGTCTAAAGTAGTGCGCTATATAGGGAATAGGGTGCCATAGGGCTCTGGTCTAAAGTATTGCACTATATAGGGAATAAGGCTCTGGTCTAAAGTAGTGCGCTATATAGGGAATAGGGTGCCATAGGGCTCTGGTCTAAAGTAGTGCACTATATAGGGAATAGGGCTCTGGTCTAAAGTAGTGCACTATATAGGGAATAGGGCTCTGGTCTAAAGTAGTGCACTATTTAGGGAATAGGTCTCTGGTCTAAAGTAGTGCACTATATAGGGAATAGGGCTCTGGTCTAAAGTAGTGCACTATATAGGGAGTAGGGCTCTGGTCTAAAGTAGTGCACTATATAGGGAATAAGGTTCTGGTCTAAAGTATTGCACTATATAGGGAATAGGGTTCCATTTGGGATGCAGAACAAGGCCCTTTTTCTCAACACCGTATCAAGATAGAACTAGTGTAGTTCGAAACAGACCACTGCCTTCTGATAGGCCCGCGTTTATCTGGACAGAACTGTCATTGGCTAAGGTTGGATTTCACCAGGCACACCAACTGGTCGGACAACTGACTGAAACAGGAAGGAACCACCGGAACAAACGCATTGAGTTGTTTTCCGATTGGTCTGTTTTGTGTTCGTCAATGCAGAAAGGAGCCGGGGATTTTATTGGTGGGATGACGTTTAGCCTGACGGACCCGTCCAAGGTCTACCTGGCGTCTGGCGACGGTACGCTGACCGAGCAGAACTTTCAGGGCGGTCCAGGAACGGTTCTGTCCAGAGTCCAAGACTGTGGACACGATCACCACAATGTCTGGTGAGGAGGCAGGCCCTACTTAGACAGCTTTAGAAATGGCACCCTATTCCCTATTTAGTGCCCTACTTTAGACCCTTATTCCCTATTTAGTGCCCTACTTTAGACCCTTACGCCCTACTTAGTGCCCTACTTTAGACCCCTATTCCCTATTTAGTGCCCTACTTTAGACCCTTATTCCCTATTTAGTGCCCTACTTTAGACCCTTACTCCCTACTTAGTGCCCTACTTTATACCCTTATTCCCTATTTAGTGCCCTACTTTAGACCCTTATTCCCTATTTAATGCCCTACTTTAGACCCCTATTCCCTATTTAGTGCCCTACTTTAGACCCTTATTCCCTATTTAATATAAAATCGGCAGTGTGCCAAATACTTGTTCTCCTCACTGTAGTCAAAAGTATTGTTCTATGTAGGGGATAGGGTACCATTTGGGATGCGAGCTTAGCGCCTTGACAAATGTCATCTTAAATCTAAGGGAAAAAACACAACTAGTGCACTTAGTAGTGTCCGTCTGATGATAAAGGAGACGCAGGCTGGTCTATCACATTCTGGTGATTTAGTATGATAAAAACAAGTTGAGTATTGGCTGAATTTATTGATGAGGATAATCACAGTATACCGCAGTTTACATTATTATTATTATTATTATTATTATTATTATTATTTTAAATTAGTGATTTATATGGTGATTACATCTCTGTTCCAGTCTGTGGTACTGCTGTGTAGATGTGTCGTTGAGCAGACAGATGTTGGTGACCGGAGACAACATTGGACGAGTCTTATTGCTGGGCATGGATGGACACCAGGTACTGTATATTTCTACTGTAGTTTACACTATAGCTGCAGTACTATATAGTATATTTATACTGTAGTTTACACTATAGCTACAGTACTGTATAGTATATTTCTACTGTAGTTTACACTATAGCTACAGTACTATATAGTATATTTATACTGTAGTTTACACTGGGCATGGATGGACACCAGGTACTGTATATTTATACTGTAGTTTTCACTATAGCTACAGTACTATATAGTATATTTATACTGTAGTTTACACTATAGCTACAGTACTATATAGTATATTTATACTGTAGTTTACACTGGGCATGGATGGACACCAGGTACTGTATATTTCTACTGTAGTTTACACTGGGCATGGATGGACACCAGGTACTGTATATTTATACTGTAGTTTACACTGGGCATGGATGGACACCAGGTACTGTATATTTATACTGTAGTTTACACTGGGCATGGATGGACACCAGGTACTGTATATTTCTACTGTAGTTTACACTGGGCATGGATGGACACCAGGTACTGTATATTTATACTGTAGTTTACACTGGGCATGGATGGACACCAGGTACTGTATATTTATACTGTAGTTTACACTGGGCATGGATGGACACCAGGTACTGTATATTTCTACTGTAGTTTACACTATAGCTGCAGTACTATATAGTATATTTATACTGTAGTTTACACTGGGCATGGATGGACACCAGGTACTGTATATTTCATGGATGGACACCAGGTACTGTATATTTCTACTGTAGTTTACACTGGGCATGGATGGACACCAGGTACTGTATATTTCTACTGTAGTTTACACTGGGCATGGATGGACACCAGGTACTGTATATTTATACTGTAGTTTACACTGGGCATGGATGGACACCAGGTACTGTATATTTATACTGTAGTTTTCACTGGGCATGGATGGACACCAGGTACTGTATATTTCTACTGTAGTTTTCACTATAGCTGCAGTACTATATAGTATATTTCTACTGTAGTTTTCACTGGGCATGGATGGACACCAGGTACTGTATATTTCTACTGTAGTTTACACTATAGCTACAGTACTATATAGTATATTTATACTGTAGTTTACACTGGGCATGGATGGACACCAGGTACTGTATATTTCTACTGTAGTTTACACTGGGCATGGATGGACACCAGGTACTGTATATTTATACTGTAGTTTACACTGGGCATGGATGGACACCAGGTACTGTATATTTCTACTGTAGTTTACACTGGGCATGGATGGACACCAGGTACTGTATATTTCTACTGTAGTTTACACTGGGCATGGATGGACACCAGGTACTGTATATTTATACTGTAGTTTACACTGGGCATGGATGGACACCAGGTACTGTATATTTATACTGTAGTTTACACTGGGCATGGATGGACACCAGGTACTGTATATTTATACTGTAGTTTACACTGGGCATGGATGGACACCAGGTACTGTATATTTATACTGTAGTTTACACTGGGCATGGATGGACACCAGGTACTGTATATTTCTACTGTAGTTTACACTGGGCATGGATGGACACCAGGTACTGTATATTTCTACTGTAGTTTACACTGGGCATGGATGGACACCAGGTACTGTATATTTATACTGTAGTTTACACTGGGTATGGATGGACACCAGGTACTGTATATTTCTACTGTAGTTTACACTGGGCATGGATGGACACCAGGTACTGTATATTTCTACTGTAGTTTACACTGGGCATGGATGGACACCAGGTACTGTATATTTCTACTGTAGTTTACACTGGGCATGGATGGACACCAGGTACTGTATATTTATACTGTAGTTTACACTGGGCATGGATGGACACCAGGTACTGTATATTTATACTGTAGTTTACACTGGGCATGGATGGACACCAGGTACTGTATATTTCTACTGTAGTTTACACTGGGCATGGATGGACACCAGGTACTGTATATTTCTACTGTAGATTTCACTATAGCTGCAGTACTATATAGTATATTTATACTGTAGTTTACACTATAGCTACAGTACTATATAGTATATTTATAATGTAGTTTACACTGGGCATGGATGGACACCAGGTACTGTATATTTCTACTGTAGTTTACACTGGGCATGGATGGACACCAGGTACTGTATATTTATACTGTAGTTTACACTGGGCATGGATAGACACCAGGTACTGTATATTTCTACTGTAGTTTACACTGGGCATGGATGGACACCAGGTACTGTATATTTCTACTGTAGTTTACACTGGGCATGGATGGACACCAGGTACTGTATATTTCTACTGTAGTTTACACTGGGCATGGATGGACACCAGGTACTGTATATTTCTACTGTAGTTTACACTGGGCATGGATGGACACCAGGTACTGTATATTTATACTGTAGTTTACACTGGGCATGGATGGACACCAGGTACTGTATATTTATACTGTAGTTTACACTGGGCATGGATGGACACCAGGTACTGTATATTTATACTGTAGTTTACACTGGGCATGGATGGACACCAGGTACTGTATATTTCTACTGTAGTTTACACTGGGCATGGATGGACACCAGGTACTGTATATTTATACTGTAGTTTACACTATAGCTGCAGTACTATATAGTATATTTATACTGTAGTTTACACTGGGCATGGATGGACACCAGGTACTGTATATTTATACTGTAGTTTACACTGGGCATGGATGGACACCAGGTACTGTATATTTCTACTGTAGTTTACACTGGGCATGGATGGACACCAGGTACTGTATATTTATAGTGTAGTTTACACTGGGCATGGATGGACACCAGGTACTGTATATTTATACTGTAGTTTACACTGGGCATGGATGGACACCAGGTACTGTATATTTATACTGTAGTTTACACTGGGCATGGATGGACACCAGGTACTGTATATTTCTACTGTAGTTTACACTGGGCATGGATGGACACCAGGTACTGTATATTTCTACTGTAGTTTACACTGGGCATGGATGGACACCAGGTACTGTATATTTATACTGTAGTTTACACTGGGCATGGATGGACACCAGTTACTGTATATTTCTACTGTAGTTTACACTGGGCATGGATGGACACCAGGTACTGTATATTTATACTGTAGTTTTCACTATAGCTGCAGTACTATATAGTATATTTATACTGTAGTTTACACTATAGCTACAGTACTATATAGTATATTTATACTGTAGTTTACACTGGGCATGGATGGACACCAGGTACTGTAAATTTCTACTGTAGTTTACACTGGGCATGGATGGACACCAGGTACTGTATATTTCTACTGTAGTTTACACTGGGCATGGATGGACACCAGGTACTGTATATTTATACTGTCGTTTTCACTATAGCTGCAGTACTATATAGTATATTTATACTGTAGTTTACACTATAGCTACATTACTGTATAGTATATTTATACTGTAGTTTACACTATAGCTACAGTACTATATAGTATATTTCTACTGTAGTTTACACTATAGCTACAGTACTGTATAGTATATTTATACTGTAATTTACACTGGGCATGGATGGACACCAGGTACTGTATATTTATACTGTAGTTTTCACTATAGCTGCAGTACTATATAGTATATTTATACTGTAGTTTACACTATAGCTACAGTACTATATAGTGTATTTATAATGTAGTTTACACTGGGCATGGATGGACACCAGGTACTGTATATTTATACTGTAGTTTACACTGGGCATGGATGGACACCAGGTACTGTATATTTCTACTGTAGTTTACACTGGGCATGGATGGACACCAGGTACTGTATATTTCTACTGTAGTTTACACTGGGCATGGATGGACACCAGGTACTGTATATTTATACTGTAGTTTTCACTATAGCTGCAGTACTATATAGTATATTTATACTGTAGTTTACACTATAGCTACATTACTGTATAGTATATTTATACTGTAGTTTACACTATAGCTACAGTACTATATAGTATATTTCTACTGTAGTTTACACTATAGCTACAGTACTGTATAGTATATTTATACTGTAGTTTACACTGGGCATGGATGGACACCAGGTACTGTATATTTATACTGTAGTTTTCACTATAGCTGCAGTACTATATAGTATATTTATACTGTAGTTTACACTATAGCTACAGTACTATATAGTATATTTATACTGTAGTTTACACTGGGCATGGATGGACACCAGGTACTGTATATTTCTACTGTAGTTTACACTGGGCATGGATGGACACCAGGTACTGTATATTTCTACTGTAGTTTACACTGGGCATGGATGGACACCAGGTACTGTATATTTCTACTGTAGTTTACACTGGGCATGGATGGACACCAGGTACTGTATATTTCTACTGTAGTTTACACTGGGCATGGATGGACACCAGGTACTGTATATTTCTACTGTAGTTTACACTGGGCATGGATGGACACCAGGTACTGTATATTTATACTGTAGTTTACACTGGGCATGGATGGACACCAGGTACTGTATATTTATACTGTAGTTTACACTGGGCATGGATAGACACCAGGTACTGTATATTTCTACTGTAGTTTACACTGGGCATGGATGGACACCAGGTACTGTATATTTCTACTGTAGTTTACACTGGGCATGGATGGACACCAGGTACTGTATATTTATACTGTAGTTTACACTGGGCATGGATGGACACCAGGTACTGTATATTTATACTGTAGTTTACACTGGGCATGGATGGACACCAGGTACTGTATATTTATACTGTAGTTTACACTGGGCATGGATGGACACCAGGTACTGTATATTTCTACTGTAGTTTACACTGGGCATGGATGGACACCAGGTACTGTATATTTATACTGTAGTTTACACTATAGCTGCAGTACTATATAGTATATTTATACTGTAGTTTACACTGGGCATGGATGGACACCAGGTACTGTATATTTATACTGTAGTTTACACTGGGCATGGATGGACACCAGGTACTGTATATTTCTACTGTAGTTTACACTGGGCATGGATGGACACCAGGTACTGTATATTTATAGTGTAGTTTACACTGGGCATGGATGGACACCAGGTACTGTATATTTATACTGTAGTTTACACTGGGCATGGATGGACACCAGGTACTGTATATTTATACTGTAGTTTACACTGGGCATGGATGGACACCAGGTACTGTATATTTCTACTGTAGTTTACACTGGGCATGGATGGACACCAGGTACTGTATATTTCTACTGTAGTTTACACTGGGCATGGATGGACACCAGGTACTGTATATTTATACTGTAGTTTACACTGGGCATGGATGGACACCAGTTACTGTATATTTCTACTGTAGTTTACACTGGGCATGGATGGACACCAGGTACTGTATATTTATACTGTAGTTTTCACTATAGCTGCAGTACTATATAGTATATTTATACTGTAGTTTACACTATAGCTACAGTACTATATAGTATATTTATACTGTAGTTTACACTGGGCATGGATGGACACCAGGTACTGTAAATTTCTACTGTAGTTTACACTGGGCATGGATGGACACCAGGTACTGTATATTTCTACTGTAGTTTACACTGGGCATGGATGGACACCAGGTACTGTATATTTATACTGTCGTTTTCACTATAGCTGCAGTACTATATAGTATATTTATACTGTAGTTTACACTATAGCTACATTACTGTATAGTATATTTATACTGTAGTTTACACTATAGCTACAGTACTATATAGTATATTTCTACTGTAGTTTACACTATAGCTACAGTACTGTATAGTATATTTATACTGTAATTTACACTGGGCATGGATGGACACCAGGTACTGTATATTTATACTGTAGTTTTCACTATAGCTGCAGTACTATATAGTATATTTATACTGTAGTTTACACTATAGCTACAGTACTATATAGTGTATTTATAATGTAGTTTACACTGGGCATGGATGGACACCAGGTACTGTATATTTATACTGTAGTTTACACTGGGCATGGATGGACACCAGGTACTGTATATTTCTACTGTAGTTTACACTGGGCATGGATGGACACCAGGTACTGTATATTTCTACTGTAGTTTACACTGGGCATGGATGGACACCAGGTACTGTATATTTATACTGTAGTTTTCACTATAGCTGCAGTACTATATAGTATATTTATACTGTAGTTTACACTATAGCTACATTACTGTATAGTATATTTATACTGTAGTTTACACTATAGCTACAGTACTATATAGTATATTTCTACTGTAGTTTACACTATAGCTACAGTACTGTATAGTATATTTATACTGTAGTTTACACTGGGCATGGATGGACACCAGGTACTGTATATTTATACTGTAGTTTTCACTATAGCTGCAGTACTATATAGTATATTTATACTGTAGTTTACACTATAGCTACAGTACTATATAGTATATTTATACTGTAGTTTACACTGGGCATGGATGGACACCAGGTACTGTATATTTCTACTGTAGTTTACACTGGGCATGGATGGACACCAGGTACTGTATATTTCTACTGTAGTTTACACTGGGCATGGATGGACACCAGGTACTGTATATTTCTACTGTAGTTTACACTGGGCATGGATGGACACCAGGTACTGTATATTTCTACTGTAGTTTACACTGGGCATGGATGGACACCAGGTACTGTATATTTCTACTGTAGTTTACACTGGGCATGGATGGACACCAGGTACTGTATATTTATACTGTAGTTTACACTGGGCATGGATGGACACCAGGTACTGTATATTTATACTGTAGTTTACACTGGGCATGGATAGACACCAGGTACTGTATATTTCTACTGTAGTTTACACTGGGCATGGATGGACACCAGGTACTGTATATTTATACTGTAGTTTACACTGGGCATGGATGGACACCAGGTACTGTATATTTCTACTGTAGTTTACACTATAGCTGCAGTACTATATAGTATATTTATACTGTAGTTTACACTATAGCTACAGTACTATATAGTATATTTCTACTGTAGTTTACACTATAGCTACAGTACTGTATAGTATATTTATACTGTAGTTTACACTGGGCATGGATGGACACCAGGTACTGTATATTTATACTGTAGTTTTCACTATAGCTGCAGTACTATATAGTATATTTATACTGTAGTTTACACTATAGCTACAGTACTATATAGTATATTTATACTGTAGTTTACACTGGGCATGGATGGACACCAGGTACTGTATATTTCTACTGTAGTTTACACTGGGCATGGATGGACACCAGGTACTGTATATTTATACTGTAGTTTACACTGGGCATGGATGGACACCAGGTACTGTATATTTATACTGTAGTTTACACTATAGCTACAGTACTATATAGTATATTTATACTGTAGTTTACACTATAGCTACAGTACTATATAGTATATTTCTACTGTAGTTTACACTATAGCTACAGTACTGTATAGTATATTTATACTGTAGTTTACACTGGGCATGGATGGACACCAGGTACTGTATATTTATACTGTAGTTTTCACTATAGCTGCAGTACTATATAGTATATTTATACTGTAGTTTACACTATAGCTACAGTACTATATAGTATATTTATACTGTAGTTTACACTGGGCATGGATGGACACCAGGTACTGTATATTTCTACTGTAGTTTACACTGGGCATGGATGGACACCAGGTACTGTATATTTCTACTGTAGTTTACACTGGGCATGGATGGACACCAGGTACTGTATATTTATACTGTAGTTTACACTGGGCATGGATGGACACCAGGTACTGTATATTTCTACTGTAGTTTACACTGGGCATGGATGGACACCAGGTACTGTATATTTCTACTGTAGTTTACACTGGGCATGGATGGACACCAGGTACTGTATATTTCTACTGTAGTTTACACTGGGCATGGATGGACACCAGGTACTGTATATTTATACTGTAGTTTACACTGGCCATGGATGGACACCAGGTACTGTATATTTATACTGTAATTTACACTGGGCATGGATGGACACCAGGTACTGTATATTTCTACTGTAGTTTACACTGGGCATGGATGGACACCAGGTACTGTATATTTATACTGTAATTTACACTGGGCATGGATGGACACCAGGTACTGTATATTTATACTGTAGTTTACACTGGGCATGGATGGACACCAGGTACTGTATATTTCTACTGTAGTTTACACTATAGCTGCAGTACTGTATAGTATATTTCTACTGTAGTTTACACTATAGCTACAGTACTGTATATTTCTACTGTAGTTTACACTATAGCTACAGTACTGTATAGTATATTTCTACTGTAGTTTACACTAGCTACAGTACTGTATAGTATATTTCTACTGTAGTTTACACTATAGCTACAGTACTGTATATTTCTACTGTAGTTTACACTATAGCTACAGTACTGTATAGTATATTTCTACTGTAGTTTACACTATAGCTACAGTACTGTATATTTATACTGTAGTTTACACTATAGCTACAGTACTGTATATTTCTACTGTAGTTTACACTATAGCTACAGTACTGTATAGTATATTTCTACTGTAGTTTACACTATAGCTACAGTACTGTATAGTATATTTCTACTGTAGTTTACACTATAGCTACAGTACTGTATAGTATATTTCTACTGTAGTTTACACTATAGCTACAGTACTGTTTATTTCTACTGTAGTTTACACTATAGCTACAGTACTATCTAGTATATTTCTACTGTATTTTACACTATAGCTACAGTACTGTATAGTATATTTCTACTGTATTTTACACTATAGCTACAGTACTGTATATTTCTACTGTAGTTTACACTATAGCTACAGTACTATATAGTATATTTCTACTGTATTTTACACTATAGCTACAGTACTGTATAGTATATTTCTACTGTAGTTTACACTATAGCTAATGTTCTATATTTTGTTGTGTTTTCATGTTCTTTGAATAAGACAATTCTATTAATATTCTGCCTTATAAAAATGCATGACTGCGTCACACACCGTTTTTGACAGTTCCAATGATTTCATTTCCTGACGTTGTTCTTGAAGATGCTGTTAAACTATCTGCACCCCCCCCCCCCAGGTCTTCAACGGGAAGCTGCACAAAGCCAAAGTGACCCATGCTGAATTCAACCCTCGCTGCGACTGGTTAATGGCGACAGCGTCCGTTGACCACACGGTGAAGCTATGGGACCTGAGGAACATCAAGGACAAGAACACTTACCTCCACGAGATGGTTCATGACAAAGCTGTTAACTCAGGTACTATATAGAGTGCTGTGGTAGCTCTCTCCTATCCTACATTCAGGAGTGTTTTCATCTTGACCACTGTGTTGTCGAGGTGGCAGGTAGCCTAGTGGTTAGAGTGTAGAGGTGGCAGGTAGCCTAGTGGTTAGAGTGTAGAGGTGGCAGGTAGCCTAGTGGTTAGAGTGTAGAGGTGGCAGGTAGTCTAGTGGTTAGAGTGTAGAGGTGGCAGGTAGCCTAGTGGTTAGAGTGTAGAGGTGGCAGGTAGTCTAGTGGTTAGAGTGTAGAGGAGGCAGGTAGCCTAGTGGTTAGAGTGTAGAGGTGGCAGGTAGCCTAGTGGTTAGAGTGTAGAGGTGGCAGGTAGCCTAGTGGTTAGAGTGTAGAGGTGGCAGGTAGCCTAGTGGTTAGAGTGTAGAGGTGGCAGGTAGCTTAGTGGTTAGAGTGTAGAGGTGGGTGAGACAACCTCACGTCACAGTCGCAGTATCTTGATAACATCTTCCACCACGTTCATCAGAAAGATACATGCTTTTTAACCCTCACGGATTCTCTTGCTTTCTCTCTCCCTCTCTCCCGCCCTCTCTCCCGCCCTCTCTCCCGCCCTCCCTCCCTCCCTCCCGCTCTCTCTCTCCCTCCCGCTCTCTCTCCCTCTCTCTCTCTGTCTCCCTCTCGCCCTCTCTCTCTCTCTCTCTCTCGCTCTCTCCTCTCTCTCCCTCTCGCCCTCTCTCTCTTGCCCTCTCCTTCTCTCTCTCTCCCTCTCTCTCTCTCCCTCTCTCTCTCTCCCTCTCTGTCTCTCTCCCTCTCGCCCGCTCTCTCTCTCTCCCTCTCTCTCTCGCCCTTTCTCTCTCTTTCTCTCTCTCGCCCTTTCTCTCTCTTTCTCTCTCGCTCTCTCCCTCTCCTCTCTCTCCCTCTCGCCCTCTCTCTCGCTCTCTCTCTCTCTCTGTCTCCCTCTCGCCCTCTCTCTCTCTCTCTCTCTCGCTCTCTCCTCTCTCTCCCTCTCGCCCTCTCTCTCTTGCCCTCTCCCTCTCTCTCTCTCCCTCTCTCTCTCTCCCTCTCTGTCTCTCTCCCTCTCGCCCGCTCTGTCTCTCTCCCTCTCTCTCGCCCTCTCTCTCTCCCTCTCTCTCTCGCCCTTTCTCTCTCTTTCTCTCTCGCTCTCTCCCTCTCCTCTCTCTCCCTCTCGCTCTCCCTCTCGCCCTCTCTCTCTCCCTCCCTCTCTCTCTCGCCCTCTCTCTCCCTCCCTCTCTCTCTCGCCTTCTCTCTCTCTCTCTCTCTGTCTCTCTGTCTCTCTCTCCCTCTCTCCCTCTCGCCCTCTCTCTCTCTCTCTCTCTCTCTCTCCTCTCTCGCCTTCTCTCTCTCTCTCCCTCTCCCTCTCTCTCTCTCCCTCTCTCTCTCTCCCTCTCTCGCTCCCTCTCTCTCCCTCTCTCTCTCTCTCGCTCCCTCTCTCTCTCCCTCTCTCTCTCCCTCTCTCTCTCTCGCTCCCTCTCTCTCCCTCTCGCTCCCTCTCTCCCCCTCTCGCTCCCTCCCTCCCTCTCCCTCTCTCTCTCGCTCCCTCTCTCTCCCTCTCTCTCTCTCGCTCCCTCTCTCTCCCTCTCGCTCCCTCTCTCCCCCTCTCGCTCCCTCCCTCTCTCTCCCTCTCTCTCTCGCTCCCTCTCGCTCCCTCTCTCTCCCTCTCTCTCCCTCTCCTCCCTCTCTCTCCCTCCCTCTCCCTCTCTCTCTCGCTCCCTCTCTCTTCTTTCTCCCCCCCCTCATGCTGTTATTCCCTCCCCCTAGCCTACTTTAATCCAGTGGACTGCTCCAAGCTCCTGACCACGGACCAGTATGACCAGATCAGGGTGTACTCCTCTTCTGATTGGTCAACTCCTCAGCAGATTATCCAGCACCCACACAGACAGTTTCAGCACCTCACACCAATCAAGGTGAGGAACGTGGGTGGGGGGGGGGGGGGGGGGTTGTGTGTGTCTCTCTCTCTCTCATTGGCTCAAAAGCTTCACCTTCAATCTTTGTTTGTGTCTCCAGGCCACGTGGCACCCTCTGTACGACCTGATGGTGGTTGGACGGTACCCTGACGAGAGGGTGTGTCCAGGTGCCCTGAGGACCATCGATATCTATGATGCCAACACAGGAGAGCTGGCATGCCAACTACTGGACCCCAACGCCCCTGGCATCATATCTGTGAGTACACATTAGAAATTTAGCCTTAGTTTAATGTCATGTTAGCTTGTAGCCTTAGTTTAATGTCATGTTAGCTTGTAGCCTTAGTTTAATGTCATGTTAGCTTGTAGCCTTAGTTTAATGCCAGTGTTAGCCTGTAGCCTTTGTTTAATGTTAGCCTGTAGCCTTAGTTTAATGTCAGTGTTAGCCTGTAGCCTTAGTTTAATGTCAGTGTTAGCCTGTAGCCTTAGTTTAATGTCAGCGTTAGCCTGTAGCCTTAGTTTAATGTCAGTGTTAGCCTGTAGCCTTAGTTTAATGTTAGCCTGTAGCCTTAGTTTAATGTCAGTGTTAGCCTGTAGCCTTAGTTTAATGTCAGTGTTAGCCTGTAGCCTTAGTTTAATGTCAGTGTTAGCCTGTAGCCTTAGTTTAATGTTAGCCTGTAGCCTTAGTTTAATGTCAGCGTTAGCCTGTAGCCTTAGTTTAATGTCAGCGTTAGCCTGTAGCCTTAGTTTAATGTCAGCGTTAGCCTGTAGCCTTAGTTTAATGTCAGTGTTAGCCTGTAGCCTTAGTTTATTGTCAGCGTTAGCCTGTAGCCTTAGTTTAATGTCAGCGTTAGCCTGTAGCCTTAGTTTAATGTCAGCGTTAGCCTGTAGCCTTAGTTTAATGTCAGCGTTAGCCTGTAGCCTTAGTTTAATGTCAGCGTTAGCCTGTAGCCTTAGTTTAATGTCAGCGTTAGCCTGTAGCCTTAGTTTAATGTCAGCGTTAGCCTGTAGCCTTAGTTTAATGTCAGCGTTAGCCTGTAGCCTTAGTTTAATGTCAGCGTTAGCCTGTAGCCTTAGTTTAATGTCAGCGTTAGCCTGTAGCCTTAGTTTAATGTCAGCGTTAGCCTGTAGCCTTAGTTTAATGTCAGTGTTAGCCTGTAGCCTTAGTTTATTGTCAGCGTTAGCCTGTAGCCTTAGTTTAATGTCAGCGTTAGCCTGTAGCCTTAGTTTAATGTCAGCGTTAGCCTGTAGCCTTAGTTTAATGTCAGTGTTAGCCTGTAGCCTTAGTTTAATGTCAGCGTTAGCCTGTAGCCTTAGTTTAATGTCAGCGTTAGCCTGTAGCCTTAGTTTAATGTCAGTGTTAGCCTGTAGCCTTAGTTTAATGTCAGCGTTAGCCTGTAGCCTTAGTTTATTGTTAGCGTTAGCCTGTAGCCTTAGTTTAATGTCAGCGTTAGCCTGTAGCCTTAGTTTAATGTCAGTGTTAGCCTGTAGCCTTAGTTTAATGTTAGCGTTAGCCTGTAGCCTTAGTTTAATGTCAGCGTTAGCCTGTAGCCTTAGTTTAATGTCAGTGTTAGCCTGTAGCCCTTGGACTTTGATATGGAAAGTGATGAAGCTGTTTGTTACAAGTCTTCAATGATGTATTTGTGCTGCACTGTTGTTCAAGCCATCATTGGGTCAAAAATAATGTCAATTTTTAAATCTCTGCACTGCTGCCTTTCCAGGTCAACAAGTTCAATCCAATGGGAGATGTTTTAGGATCTGGGATGGGTGAGTCTGTATTATAAATACTGGACTATGTTTGTAATCTAGACTAACTAATCCACTAACTGTTTTTGTAATCTACACTAACTAATCCACTAACTATGTTTGTAATCTAGACTAACTAATCCACTAACTGTGTTTGTAATCTACACTAACTAAACCACTAACTGTGTTTGTAATCTACACTAACTAATCCACTAACTGTGTTTGTAATCTAGACTAACTAATCCACTAACTATGTTTGTAATCTAGACTAGCTAATCCACTAACTGTGTTTGTAATCTAGACTAACTAATCCACTAACTGTGTTTGTAATCTAGACTAACTAATCCACTAACTGTGTTTGTAATCTAGACTAACTAATCCACTAACTATGTTTGTAATCTAGACTAACTATGTTTGTAATCTAGACTAGCTAATCCACTAACTGTGTTTGTAATCTAGACTAACTATTCCAATAACTATGTTTGTAATTTAGACTAACTAATCCACTAACTATGTTTGTAATCTAGACTAACTAATCCACTAACTATGTTTGTAATCTAGACTAACTAATCCACTAACTATGTTTGTAGCTGGAAATATTCTAAATTGTTTGATTCTTTGCTAAAAATCAGTGTTCAATTTGGGAATAGGGTGCCAGGCTCTGGTCTAGAGTAGTGTACTATATAGGGAATAGGGCTCTGGTCTAAAGTAGTGTACTATATAGGGAATAGGGCTCTGGTCTAAAGTAGTGCACTATGTAGGGAATAGGGTGCCAGCCCTGGTCTAAAGTAGTGCCCTATATAGGGAATAGGGTGCCAGCCCTAGTCAAAAGTAGTGCACTATATAGGGAATAGGGCTCTGGTCTAAAGTAGTGCACTATGAAGGGAATAGGGCTCTGGTCTAAAGTAGTGCACTATATAGGGAATAGGGCTCTGGTCTAAAGTAGTGCACTATATAGGGAATAGGGCTCTGGTCTAAAGTAGTGTACTATATAGGGAATAGGGCTCTGGTCTATAGTAGTACCACTATATAGGGAATAGGGCTCTGATCTAAAATAGTGCACTATATAGGGAATAGGGCTCTGGTCTATAGTAGTGCACTATATAGGGAATAGGGCTCTGGTCTAAAAGTAGTGCACTATATTGGGAATAGGGCCCTGGTCTAAAAGTAGTGCACTATATAGGGAATAGGGCTCTGGTCTAAAGTAGTGCACTACATAGGGAATAGGGCTCCATTTGGGACAATAAGGCTTTTGTGTTCCAACCACAGGAGTGAACATCCTAGTGTGGAACAGAGGGGAGACATTGGCTGGTAAGCAGCAGAGAGTCCAGGTTGGCAGAGGTCGAGGCCAGCGGAGGAGAAGAGGGGAGACTCGGAGGGGGGGAGGGACGGGGGGGCGGGGGGGAGAGGATGAGGACGACATTGGGAAGCTGAAGAAGAAGCTGTCTTCGTCCTCGGGGACCAGAACCAGAACATCCAGGGACACAGAAGGGTCCAAATAAATAATCAGGGAGAAAGAGAGAGGTTTATTGTGTTTCCTTTATTTTGGTAGTTACCCGACAATGTCATAGACAAGTAACTACCAAAATAAAGGAAACACCAACATACAGTGTTTTAATAGGGTGTTGGACCACCACCAACCAACCAGAACAGATTCAATGCTCCTTGGTATAGATTCTACAAGTGTCTGGAACTCTATTGGAGGGACGCGACACCATTCTTCCACCAGAAATTACATCATTTGGTGTTTTGTTGATGGTGGTGGAAAAACACTGTCTCAGGCGGCGCTCCAGAATCTCCCAAGAGTGTTCAATTGGGTTGACTGATACACATCCTCTATGTTCCTTTGAGAGCCCTCTTTCAGTCACTGAGATCTGGTGACTGATACACATCCTCTATGTTCCTTTGAGAGCCCTCTTTCAGTCACTGAGATCTGGTGACTGATACACATCCTCTATGTTCCTTTGAGAGCCCTCTTTCAGTCACTGAGATCTGGTGACTGATACACATCCTCTATGTTCCTTTGAGAGCCCTCTTTCAGTCACTGAGATCTGGTGACTGAGACACATCCTCTATGTTCCTCTGAGAGCCCTCTTTCAGTCACTGAGATCTGGTGACTGAGACACATCCTCTATGTTCTTTGGAGAGCCCTCTTTCAGTCACTGAGATCTGGTGACTGAGACACATCCTCTATGTTCCTCTGAGAGCCCTCTTTCAGTCACTGAGATCTGGTGACTGAGACACATCCTCTATGTTCCTCTGAGAGCCCTCATTCAGTCACTGAGATCTGGTGACTGATACACATCCTCTCTGTTCCTCTGAGAGCCCTCTTTCAGTCACTGAGATCTGGTGACTGATACACATCCTCTATGTTCCTTTGAGAGCCCTCTTTCAGTCACTGAGATCTGGTGACTGAGACACATCCTCTATGTTCCTCTGAGAGCCCTCTTTCAGTCACTGAGATCTGGTGACTGAGACACATCCTCTATGTTCTTTGGAGAGCCCTCTTTCAGTCACTGAGATCTGGTGACTGAGACACATCCTCTATGTTCCTCTGAGAGCCCTCTTTCAGTCACTGAGATCTGGTGACTGAGACACATCCTCTATGTTCCTTTGAAAGCCCTCTTTCAGTCACTGAGATCTCTTCTTCTAGCCATAATGGGCAACTCGGCATATTTTTTTTTTACCTGACCCTAAGCATGATGGGATGTTAATTTCTTAATTACCTCAGGAACCACACCTGTGTGGAAGCACCTACTTTCAATTTACTGTGTATCATTTACTCAAGTGTTTATTTTATTTAGTCATTTTCCTGTCTGCATTTGTAATCTGTTACCTTTGTCTTGTTCAAATCATGTGTTTTATTGAAAATGTTCCATTCCCTTTGTTATAAACAGGAACAATCGTGACTTTGACTCCAAACAACACAACATCCACAGATGTTTCAATCGTGACTTTGACTCCACACAACACAACATCCACAGATGTTTCAATCGTGGCTTTGACTCCACACAACACAACATCCACAGATGTTTCAATCGTGGCTTTGACTCCACACAACATCCACAGATGTTTCAATCGTGGCTTTGACTCCACACAACACAACATCCACAGATGTTTCAATCGTGACTTTGACTCCACACAACACAACATCCACAGATGTTTCAAATATGTCTGACAACACATATCTTGTGTTTCAGATGTTTTATAAACAGTTCATACTTTATTAAAACATTTCATTTTGAGCTTGAACTTGATTGTGTATTTATTCTTCACCTTAAACTGATGAATAGTTAGCCTGGTACCTTAAACTGATGAATAGTTAGCCTGGTCCCTTAAACTGATGAATAGTTAGCCTGGTACCTTAAACTGATGAATAGTTAGCCTGGTACCTTAAACTGATGAATAGTTAGCCTGGTACCTTAAACTGAAGAATAGTTAGCCTGGTACCTTAAACTGATGAATAGTTAGCCTGGTACCTTAAACTGATGAATAGTTAGCCTGGTACCTTAAACTGATGAATAGTTAGCCTGGTACCTTAAACTGATGAATAGTTAGCCTGGTACCTTAAACTGATGAATAGTTAGCCTGGTCCCTTAAACTGATGAATAGTTAGCCTGGTACCTTAAACTGATGAATAGTTAGCCTGGTACCTTAAACTGATGAATAGTTAGCCTGGTACCTTAAACTGATGAATAGTTAGCCTGGTCCCTTAAACTGATGAATAGTTAGCCTGGTACCTTAAACTGATGAATAGTTAGCCTGGTACCTTAAACTGATGAATAGTTAGCCTGGTACCTTAAACTGATGAATAGTTAGCCTGGTCCCTGTTGAAGGAATTCTAAATTCCTCTGTTTTATTTCCCAATCAGAATTAAACACTCTGTCAATGCATTTAAGGGTTTGTAAGACCCTATATATTTTATAAGAATGGACAGAGCCCCGGTCTTAAAAGTCAGGTAACAGCGTTTAATTCAAGAGAGTACTGGTATATACACATTTTTCCACAGGTTATAAACTGAAAATGACGTCAGCGTTTTCTAAATGTTCTCTTCATGACACCGGTAGAGAGGCCCTATAGTTCTCGAGCCTTCCCTCCTCTCCTAAAGCCAAGGTCAGTCAGTGTAGATTAGCATTCTAGACAGTCTGGAGATAGTCCGTCCCTGCCATCTGGAGATAGTTCATTCATTTGTACCAAGGCACTGTTCTAAACTCCTGACTATATTATATACAATTGGGAATGGGAGCAAGAGAGAAAATTCATACATGTACAGTACATAATAGCATTTGGACAAGTCAGTCCTGATTGAAATGTATACATAATTAGTCATCATTGATAAACGGTAGTGTAGTAAACAGAGTGTACAGAGTGTACGGTAGTGTAGTAAACAGAGTGAGTACGGTAGTGTAGTAAACAGAGTGAGTACGGTAGTGTAGTAAACAGAGTGAGTACGGTAGTGTAGTAAACAGGGAGTACGGTAGTGTAGTAAACAGAGTGAGTATGGTAGTGTAGTAAACAGGGTGAGTACGGTAGTGTATTAGACAGAGTGAGTACAGTAGTGTATTAAACAGAGTGAGTACGGTAGTGTAGTAAACAGAGTGAGTACGGTAGTGTAGTAAACAGAGTGAGTACGGTAGTGTATTATTAGACAGAGTGAGTACAGTAGTGTAGTAAACAGAGTGAGTACAGTAGTGTAGTAAACAGAGTGAGTACGGTAGTGTATTATTAGACAGAGTGAGTACGGTAGTGTATTATTAGACAGAGTGAGTACAGTAGTGTAGTAAACAGAGTGAGTACGGTAGTGTATTATTAGACAGAGTGAGTACAGTAGTGTAGTAAACAGAGTGAGTACAGTAGTGTAGTAAACAGAGTGAGTACAGTAGTGTAGTAAACAGGGAGTACGGTAGTGTAGTAAACAGAGTGAGTACAGTAGTGTATTATTAGACAGAGTGAGTACAGTAGTGTAGTAAACAGAGTGAGTACGGTAGTGTAGTAAACAGAGTGAGTACGGTAGTGTATTATTAGACAGAGTGAGTACAGTAGTGTAGTAAACAGAGTGAGTACAGTAGTGTAGTAAACAGAGTGAGTACGGTAGTGTATTATTAGACAGAGTGAGTACGGTAGTGTATTATTAGACAGAGTGAGTACAGTAGTGTAGTAAACAGAGTGAGTACGGTAGTGTATTATTAGACAGAGTGAGTACAGTAGTGTAGTAAACAGAGTGAGTACAGTAGTGTAGTAAACAGAGTGAGTACAGTAGTGTAGTAAACAGGGAGTACGGTAGTGTAGTAAACAGAGTGAGTATGGTAGTGTAGTAAACAGAGTGAGTACGGTAGTGTAGTAAACAGAGTGAGTACAGTAGTGTAGTAAACAGAGTGAGTACGGTAGTGTATTATTAGACAGAGTGAGTACAGTAGTGTAGTAAACAGTGTGAGTACAGTAGTGTAGTAAACAGAGTGAGTACAGTAGTGTATTAAACAGAGTGAGTACAGTAGTGTATTAAACAGAGTGAGTACAGTAGTGTATTAAGCAGAGTGAGTACAGTAGTGTAGTAAACAGAGTGAGTACAGTAGTGTATTAAACAGTGTGAGTACAGTAGTGTATTAAACAGAGTGAGTACAGTAGTGTAGTAAACAGAGTGAGTACAGTAGTGTATTAAGCAGAGTGAGTACGGTAGTGTATTAAACAGAGTGAGTACAGTAGTGTATTATTAGACAGAGTGAGTACGGTAGTGTAGTAAACAGGGAGTACGGTAGTGTAGTAAACAGAGTGAGTACGGTAGTGTAGTAAACAGAGTGAGTACGGTAGTGTAGTTAACTGGATATCTAGCTAGCTAGTAGCTACCACAGCCAGTTCAGGTCTAGCATCCAGCCTTAGCCTCTAGCTATCTGTCAGATAGGTTAGCAGGTAGCCTAGAGCGTTGGGACAGTAAACGAAAGGTCTCTGGAACTAATCCCCAAACAAATGATGTGAAAAGTCTGTCAATGTGCCCTTGAACAAGACACTTAACCCGAGGTCTGGATAAGAGTGTCTGCTGATGATGTAAATAGTGCTGTGACAATAGCAGCATCATATTGCTATCTAACAGCTGTTGTGTGTTTGGAAATGTTTTGTAGCCTTTGATTTCAACAGAAGTAAATGAACTTGGCTGGCTTTCCACAGTTGGTGTACTGTTAGAGCCAGAGCTAGCCAAAAAAGTTGGCTAAAGCTGCTATTTTTGCCTCAATCACACTAGATCTGAATCGGGCCTGGAGCCACGAGGGGGCTAAAGGGGGATTAGCCCACTCATTTCAAACTTCATTTTATGTTTTATTTCCCCGTATAAAAATATCAAAAAAGTGTCAATGAGTAACAGGTTGGCGCCAAAAAGTTATCTTATTCCCTCCTGATTCCGTGAATCTTCCAACCGGGTTTTCAAAGAATGTTGGAAGGTTTTTGCAACTACCCAGGAGAGAACTCACCCACTGTCTATATAATAGACCGAGCTCCCTAAGTAACAATGAGATGACAACTGGGACCTTCCTGTTCTATTCCATCTTATGTATCAATATTTTAAAATGTGTTTTTTACATTGGATATAAGTAGAGACTCAGAGATAGAAAATGGATTATCAACACTACAGTTGAGGAACAATGGGAAAGTCATTCTGCTGTGAAAGTTGATAAACTTGTAACCTCACTTTTGAGGTAATGGGCCTTGAATGTTTTGGAACACCAACTGGAGAGCTCTTCTTTGTCTACCCCCATTCAGTATCGACCCCACCCATCTGTTTAAGGATTCACATGTGAGGCCATGTGCTAAACAGAGTGAGTACAGTAGTGTGCTAAACAGAGTAAGTACAGTAGTGTAGTAAACAGAGTCAGTACAGTAGTGTAGTAAACAGAGTGAGTACTGTAGTGTAGTAAACAGAGTGAGTACGGTAGTGTAGTAAACACGGTGAGTACTGTAGTGTAGTAAACAGAGTCAGTACAGTAGGGTGCTAAACAGAGTAAGTACAGTAGTGTAGTAAACAGAGTGAGTACAGTAGTGTAGTAAACAGAGTGAGTACAGTACTGTGCTAAACAGTGTGAGTACAGTAGTGTAGTAAACAGAGTGAGTGCTAAACAGAGTGAGTACAGTAGTGGAGTAAACAGAGTGAGTACGGCAGTGTAGTAAACAGGGTGAGTACTGTAGTGTAGTAAACAGAGTGAGTACGGTAGTGTAGTAAACAGGGTGAGTACTGTAGTGTAGTAAACAGAGTCAGTACAGTAGTGTGCTAAACAGAGTAAGTACAGTAGTGTAGTAAACAGAGTCAGTACAGTAGTGTAGTAAACAGAGTGAGTACTGTAGTGTAGTAAACAGAGTGAGTACGGTAGTGTAGTAAACAGAGTGAGTACAGTAGTGGAGTAAACAGAGTGAGTACTGTATTGTAGTAAACAGGGTGAGTACAGTAGTGTAGTAAACAGAGTGAGTACGGCAGTGTAGTAAACAGAGTGAATTACAGTAGTGTATTATTAAACAGAGTGAGTACAGTAGTGTAGTAAACAGAGTGAGTACTGTACTGTGCTAAACAGAGTGAGTACTGTAGTGTAGTAAACAGAGTGAGTACGGTAGTGTAGTAAACAGATTATGGTAGTGTATTAAACAGAGTGAGTACGGGAGTGTAGTAAACAGAGTGAGTACAGTAGTGTATTAAACAGAGTGAGTACAGTAGTGTAGTAAACAGAGTGAGTACGGTAGTGTATTAATAAACAGAGTGAGTACGGGAGTGTATTATTAAACAGAGTGAGTACAGTAGTGTATTAAACAGAGTGAGTACGGTAGTGTATTAAACAGAGTGAGTACTGTGGTGTAGTAAACAGAGTGAGTACAGTAGTGTAGTAAACAGAGAGTACTGCAGTGTAGTAAACAGAGTGAGTACAGTAGTGTAGTAAACAGAGTGAGTACTGTAGTGTAGTAAACAGAGTGAGTACAGTAGTGTAGTAAACAGTGTGAGCACAGTAGTGTAGTAAACACAGTGAGTACGGTAGTGTAGTAAACAGAGTGAGTACAGTAGTGTAGTAAACAGGGTGAGTACAGTAGTGTAGTAAACATGGTGAGTACAGTAGTGTAGTAAACAGTGTGAGTACAGTAGTGTAGTAAACAGTGTGTACAGTAGTGTAGTAAACAGACTGAGTACAGTAGTGTAGTAAACAGGCTGAGTACAGTAGTGTAGTAAACAGTTTAGAGTAGTGTAGTAAACGGAGTGAGTACAGTAGTGTAGTAAACAGTGAGTACAGTGAGTACAGTAGTGTAGTAAACAGTGAGTACAGTAGTGTACTAAACAGAGTGAGTACTTTAGTGTACTAAACAGAGTACAGTAGTGTACTAAACAGGGTGAGTACTGTAGTGTAGTAAACAGTGAGTACAGTAGTGTAGTAAACAGTGTGAGTACAGTAGTGTACTAAACAGACTGAGTACAGTAGTGTAGTAAACAGGCTGAGTACAGTAGTGTATTAAACAGTGAGTACAGTAGTGTAGTAAACAGTGAGTACAGTAGTGTACTAAACAGAGTGAGTACTTTAGTGTACTAAACAGAGTACAGTAGTGTACTAAACAGGGTGAGTACTGTAGTGTAGTAAACAGTGAGTACAGTAGTGTAGTAAACAGTGTGAGTACAGTAGTGTACTAAACAGAGTGAGTACAGTAGTGTAGTAAACAGTGTGAGTACAGTAGTGTAGTAAACAGAGTGAGTACAGTAGTGTATTAAACAGAGTGAGTACAGTAGTGTATTAAGCAGAGTGAGTACAGTAGTGTAGTAAACAGAGTGAGTACAGTAGTGTATTAAACAGTGTGAGTACAGTAGTGTATTAAACAGAGTGAGTACAGTAGTGTATTAAACAGAGTGAGTACAGTAGTGTATTAAGCAGAGTGAGTACAGTAGTGTAGTAAACAGAGTGAGTACAGTAGTGTATTAAACAGTGTGAGTACAGTAGTGTATTAAACAGAGTGAGTACAGTAGTGTAGTAAACAGAGTGAGTACAGTAGTGTATTAAGCAGAGTGAGTACGGTAGTGTATTAAACAGAGTGAGTACAGTAGTGTATTATTAGACAGAGTGAGTACGGTAGTGTAGTAAACAGGGAGTACGGTAGTGTAGTAAACAGAGTGAGTACGGTAGTGTAGTAAACAGAGTGAGTACGGTAGTGTAGTTAACTGGATATCTAGCTAGCTAGTAGCTACCACAGCCAGTTCAGGTCTAGCATCCAGCCTTAGCCTCTAGCTATCTGTCAGATAGGTTAGCAGGTAGCCTAGAGCGTTGGGACAGTAAACGAAAGGTCTCTGGAACTAATCCCCAAACAAATGATGTGAAAAGTCTGTCAATGTGCCCTTGAACAAGACACTTAACCCGAGGTCTGGATAAGAGTGTCTGCTGATGATGTAAATAGTGCTGTGACAATAGCAGCATCATATTGCTATCTAACAGCTGTTGTGTGTTTGGAAATGTTTTGTAGCCTTTGATTTCAACAGAAGTAAATGAACTTGGCTGGCTTTCCACAGTTGGTGTACTGTTAGAGCCAGAGCTAGCCAAAAAAGTTGGCTAAAGCTGCTATTTTTGCCTCAATCACACTAGATCTGAATCGGGCCTGGAGCCACGAGGGGGCTAAAGGGGGATTAGCCCACTCATTTCAAACTTCATTTTATGTTTTATTTCCCCGTATAAAAATATCAAAAAAGTGTCAATGAGTAACAGGTTGGCGCCAAAAAGTTATCTTATTCCCTCCTGATTCCGTGAATCTTCCAACCGGGTTTTCAAAGAATGTTGGAAGGTTTTTGCAACTACCCAGGAGAGAACTCACCCACTGTCTATATAATAGACCGAGCTCCCTAAGTAACAATGAGATGACAACTGGGACCTTCCTGTTCTATTCCATCTTATGTATCAATATTTTAAAATGTGTTTTTTACATTGGATATAAGTAGAGACTCAGAGATAGAAAATGGATTATCAACACTACAGTTGAGGAACAATGGGAAAGTCATTCTGCTGTGAAAGTTGATAAACTTGTAACCTCACTTTTGAGGTAATGGGCCTTGAATGTTTTGGAACACCAACTGGAGAGCTCTTCTTTGTCTACCCCCATTCAGTATCGACCCCACCCATCTGTTTAAGGATTCACATGTGAGGCCATGTGCTAAACAGAGTGAGTACAGTAGTGTGCTAAACAGAGTAAGTACAGTAGTGTAGTAAACAGAGTCAGTACAGTAGTGTAGTAAACAGAGTGAGTACTGTAGTGTAGTAAACAGAGTGAGTACGGTAGTGTAGTAAACACGGTGAGTACTGTAGTGTAGTAAACAGAGTCAGTACAGTAGGGTGCTAAACAGAGTAAGTACAGTAGTGTAGTAAACAGAGTGAGTACAGTAGTGTAGTAAACAGAGTGAGTACAGTACTGTGCTAAACAGTGTGAGTACAGTAGTGTAGTAAACAGAGTGAGTGCTAAACAGAGTGAGTACAGTAGTGGAGTAAACAGAGTGAGTACGGCAGTGTAGTAAACAGGGTGAGTACTGTAGTGTAGTAAACAGAGTGAGTACGGTAGTGTAGTAAACAGGGTGAGTACTGTAGTGTAGTAAACAGAGTCAGTACAGTAGTGTGCTAAACAGAGTAAGTACAGTAGTGTAGTAAACAGAGTCAGTACAGTAGTGTAGTAAACAGAGTGAGTACTGTAGTGTAGTAAACAGAGTGAGTACGGTAGTGTAGTAAACAGAGTGAGTACAGTAGTGGAGTAAACAGAGTGAGTACTGTATTGTAGTAAACAGGGTGAGTACAGTAGTGTAGTAAACAGAGTGAGTACGGCAGTGTAGTAAACAGAGTGAATTACAGTAGTGTATTATTAAACAGAGTGAGTACAGTAGTGTAGTAAACAGAGTGAGTACTGTACTGTGCTAAACAGAGTGAGTACTGTAGTGTAGTAAACAGAGTGAGTACGGTAGTGTAGTAAACAGATTATGGTAGTGTATTAAACAGAGTGAGTACGGGAGTGTAGTAAACAGAGTGAGTACAGTAGTGTATTAAACAGAGTGAGTACAGTAGTGTAGTAAACAGAGTGAGTACGGTAGTGTATTAATAAACAGAGTGAGTACGGGAGTGTATTATTAAACAGAGTGAGTACAGTAGTGTATTAAACAGAGTGAGTACGGTAGTGTATTAAACAGAGTGAGTACTGTGGTGTAGTAAACAGAGTGAGTACAGTAGTGTAGTAAACAGAGAGTACTGCAGTGTAGTAAACAGAGTGAGTACAGTAGTGTAGTAAACAGAGTGAGTACTGTAGTGTAGTAAACAGAGTGAGTACAGTAGTGTAGTAAACAGTGTGAGCACAGTAGTGTAGTAAACACAGTGAGTACGGTAGTGTAGTAAACAGAGTGAGTACAGTAGTGTAGTAAACAGGGTGAGTACAGTAGTGTAGTAAACATGGTGAGTACAGTAGTGTAGTAAACAGTGTGAGTACAGTAGTGTAGTAAACAGTGTGTACAGTAGTGTAGTAAACAGACTGAGTACAGTAGTGTAGTAAACAGGCTGAGTACAGTAGTGTAGTAAACAGTTTAGAGTAGTGTAGTAAACGGAGTGAGTACAGTAGTGTAGTAAACAGTGAGTACAGTGAGTACAGTAGTGTAGTAAACAGTGAGTACAGTAGTGTACTAAACAGAGTGAGTACTTTAGTGTACTAAACAGAGTACAGTAGTGTACTAAACAGGGTGAGTACTGTAGTGTAGTAAACAGTGAGTACAGTAGTGTAGTAAACAGTGTGAGTACAGTAGTGTACTAAACAGACTGAGTACAGTAGTGTAGTAAACAGGCTGAGTACAGTAGTGTATTAAACAGTGAGTACAGTAGTGTAGTAAACAGTGAGTACAGTAGTGTACTAAACAGAGTGAGTACTTTAGTGTACTAAACAGAGTACAGTAGTGTACTAAACAGGGTGAGTACTGTAGTGTAGTAAACAGTGAGTACAGTAGTGTAGTAAACAGTGTGAGTACAGTAGTGTACTAAACAGAGTGAGTACAGTAGTGTAGTAAACAGTGTGAGTACAGTAGTGTAGTAAACAGAGTGAGTACAGTAGTGTATTAAACAGAGTGAGTACAGTAGTGTATTAAGCAGAGTGAGTACAGTAGTGTAGTAAACAGAGTGAGTACAGTAGTGTATTAAACAGTGTGAGTACAGTAGTGTATTAAACAGAGTGAGTACAGTAGTGTATTAAACAGAGTGAGTACAGTAGTGTATTAAGCAGAGTGAGTACAGTAGTGTAGTAAACAGAGTGAGTACAGTAGTGTATTAAACAGTGTGAGTACAGTAGTGTATTAAACAGAGTGAGTACAGTAGTGTAGTAAACAGAGTGAGTACAGTAGTGTATTAAGCAGAGTGAGTACGGTAGTGTATTAAACAGAGTGAGTACAGTAGTGTATTATTAGACAGAGTGAGTACGGTAGTGTAGTAAACAGGGAGTACGGTAGTGTAGTAAACAGAGTGAGTACGGTAGTGTAGTAAACAGAGTGAGTACGGTAGTGTAGTTAACTGGATATCTAGCTAGCTAGTAGCTACCACAGCCAGTTCAGGTCTAGCATCCAGCCTTAGCCTCTAGCTATCTGTCAGATAGGTTAGCAGGTAGCCTAGAGCGTTGGGACAGTAAACGAAAGGTCTCTGGAACTAATCCCCAAACAAATGATGTGAAAAGTCTGTCAATGTGCCCTTGAACAAGACACTTAACCCGAGGTCTGGATAAGAGTGTCTGCTGATGATGTAAATAGTGCTGTGACAATAGCAGCATCATATTGCTATCTAACAGCTGTTGTGTGTTTGGAAATGTTTTGTAGCCTTTGATTTCAACAGAAGTAAATGAACTTGGCTGGCTTTCCACAGTTGGTGTACTGTTAGAGCCAGAGCTAGCCAAAAAAGTTGGCTAAAGCTGCTATTTTTGCCTCAATCACACTAGATCTGAATCGGGCCTGGAGCCACGAGGGGGCTAAAGGGGGATTAGCCCAC
This sequence comes from Oncorhynchus clarkii lewisi, assembly GCF_045791955.1. NCBI lineage: Eukaryota > Metazoa > Chordata > Actinopteri > Salmoniformes > Salmonidae > Oncorhynchus > Oncorhynchus clarkii. Next base: position 3,745,448 of record NC_092150.1, read on the forward strand.
TCATTTCAAACTTCATTTTATGTTTTATTTCCCCGTATAAAAATATCAAAAAAGTGTCAATGAGTAACAGGTTGGCGCCAAAAAGTTATCTTATTCCCTCCTGATTCCGTGAATCTTCCAACCGGGTTTTCAAAGAATGTTGGAAGGTTTTTGCAACTACCCAGGAGAGAACTCACCCACTGTCTATATAATAGACCGAGCTCCCTAAGTAACAATGAGATGACAACTGGGACCTTCCTGTTCTATTCCATCTTATGTATCAATATTTTAAAATGTGTTTTTTACATTGGATATAAGTAGAGACTCAGAGATAGAAAATGGATTATCAACACTACAGTTGAGGAACAATGGGAAAGTCATTCTGCTGTGAAAGTTGATAAACTTGTAACCTCACTTTTGAGGTAATGGGCCTTGAATGTTTTGGAACACCAACTGGAGAGCTCTTCTTTGTCTACCCCCATTCAGTATCGACCCCACCCATCTGTTTAAGGATTCACATGTGAGGCCATGTGCTAAACAGAGTGAGTACAGTAGTGTGCTAAACAGAGTAAGTACAGTAGTGTAGTAAACAGAGTCAGTACAGTAGTGTAGTAAACAGAGTGAGTACTGTAGTGTAGTAAACAGAGTGAGTACGGTAGTGTAGTAAACACGGTGAGTACTGTAGTGTAGTAAACAGAGTCAGTACAGTAGGGTGCTAAACAGAGTAAGTACAGTAGTGTAGTAAACAGAGTGAGTACAGTAGTGTAGTAAACAGAGTGAGTACAGTACTGTGCTAAACAGTGTGAGTACAGTAGTGTAGTAAACAGAGTGAGTGCTAAACAGAGTGAGTACAGTAGTGGAGTAAACAGAGTGAGTACGGCAGTGTAGTAAACAGGGTGAGTACTGTAGTGTAGTAAACAGAGTGAGTACGGTAGTGTAGTAAACAGGGTGAGTACTGTAGTGTAGTAAACAGAGTCAGTACAGTAGTGTGCTAAACAGAGTAAGTACAGTAGTGTAGTAAACAGAGTCAGTACAGTAGTGTAGTAAACAGAGTGAGTACTGTAGTGTAGTAAACAGAGTGAGTACGGTAGTGTAGTAAACAGAGTGAGTACAGTAGTGGAGTAAACAGAGTGAGTACTGTATTGTAGTAAACAGGGTGAGTACAGTAGTGTAGTAAACAGAGTGAGTACGGCAGTGTAGTAAACAGAGTGAATTACAGTAGTGTATTATTAAACAGAGTGAGTACAGTAGTGTAGTAAACAGAGTGAGTACTGTACTGTGCTAAACAGAGTGAGTACTGTAGTGTAGTAAACAGAGTGAGTACGGTAGTGTAGTAAACAGATTATGGTAGTGTATTAAACAGAGTGAGTACGGGAGTGTAGTAAACAGAGTGAGTACAGTAGTGTATTAAACAGAGTGAGTACAGTAGTGTAGTAAACAGAGTGAGTACGGTAGTGTATTAATAAACAGAGTGAGTACGGGAGTGTATTATTAAACAGAGTGAGTACAGTAGTGTATTAAACAGAGTGAGTACGGTAGTGTATTAAACAGAGTGAGTACTGTGGTGTAGTAAACAGAGTGAGTACAGTAGTGTAGTAAACAGAGAGTACTGCAGTGTAGTAAACAGAGTGAGTACAGTAGTGTAGTAAACAGAGTGAGTACAGTAGTGTAGTAAACAGTGTGAGCACAGTAGTGTAGTAAACACAGTGAGTACGGTAGTGTAGTAAACAGAGTGAGTACAGTAGTGTAGTAAACAGGGTGAGTACAGTAGTGTAGTAAACATGGTGAGTACAGTAGTGTAGTAAACAGTGTGAGTACAGTAGTGTAGTAAACAGTGTGTACAGTAGTGTAGTAAACAGACTGAGTACAGTAGTGTAGTAAACAGGCTGAGTACAGTAGTGTAGTAAACAGTTTAGAGTAGTGTAGTAAACGGAGTGAGTACAGTAGTGTAGTAAACAGTGAGTACAGTGAGTACAGTAGTGTAGTAAACAGTGAGTACAGTAGTGTACTAAACAGGGTGAGTACTGTAGTGTAGTAAACAGTGAGTACAGTAGTGTAGTAAACAGTGTGAGTACAGTAGTGTACTAAACAGACTGAGTACAGTAGTGTAGTAAACAGGCTGAGTACAGTAGTGTATTAAACAGTGAGTACAGTAGTGTAGTAAACAGTGAGTACAGTAGTGTACTAAACAGAGTGAGTACTTTAGTGTACTAAACAGAGTACAGTAGTGTACTAAACAGGGTGAGTACTGTAGTGTAGTAAACAGTGAGTACAGTAGTGTAGTAAACAGTGTGAGTACAGTAGTGTACTAAACAGACTGAGTACAGTAGTGTAGTAAACAGGCTGAGTACAGTAGTGTATTAAACAGAGTATGGTAGTGTACTAAACAGAGTGAGTACTGTAGTGTAGTAAACAGAGTGAGTACGGTAGTCTGTCTGTAGACAGTGATACCCTCTTAAGGACATTTCCAAATCTAACTGTGGGTAGCTCAGGACCTGAAGTAGGGATACGCATTTCCTTGATACCATTTAAAATGACGTTTTCAGGTTTGTGGAAATGTGAAATGAATGTAGGAGAATATAACACAGTAGATCTGGTAAAAGATAATACAAACAAAACATATGTTTTTTCTTCCTCTCTTTGAAATACAAGAGATGGGCCAGAATGTAATATTTCAGGTTTGAGACAATTTAGACTTTGGCCATTTAATGGCAGCAGTGTATTTGCAAAGTTTAAGACTGATCCAATGAACCATTCTGTTCAAAATGTTGTATCGAGACCTCCTAATGGTATTATTTCACTGTAATAGCTACTGTAAATTGGAGAGGGCAGTTAGATTAACAAGAATTTAAGCTTTCTGCCAATATCAGATATGTCTATGTCCTGGGAAATGTTCTTGTTACTTACAACCTCATGCTAATCACATTAGCCTATGTTAGCTCAACCTCATGCTAATCACATTAGCCTACGTTAGCTCAACCTCATGCTAATCACATTAGCCTATGTTAGCTCAACCTCATGCTAATCACATTAGCCTACGTTAGCTCAACCTCATGCTAATCACATTAGCCTATGTTAGCTCAACCTCATGCTAATCACATTAGCCTACGTTAGCTCAACCTCATGCTAATCACATTAGCCTACGTTAGCTCAACCTCATGCTAATCACATTAGCCTACGTTAGCTCAACCGTCTCACAGGGGGAGACCGATCCCGTAGAGGATAATGCCCTTTTAGTGTAACACCAGATCCCAAATGATTTCACAACTTGAATCTGTTTACACATTTTATTGTTTTTAATACTTCATTTGTGGAGGTGAAGAATCGTTTCAACTCATTTTGAGCATTTTTTATGAAAGTTAAACTACACCTCTTCAGTTATGTTAACCTATATTATAATTCTAATAGTCTGTTTATCATCATGAACCTCCTCTGTTGTCTGTCTAGAAACGGTGCTGTTACAGATACTGCTTGTGTTTATCATCATGAACCTCCTCTGTTGTCTGTCTAGAAACGGTGCTGATACAGATACTGTTTGTGTTTATCATCATGAACCTCCTCTGTTGTCTGTCTAGAAACGGTGCTGTTACAGAAACTGCTTGTGTTTATCATCATGTGATGGTAGATTAGAACCTTTTCTTAATGTTTAATGTGAAAACAAGGTTCATTTTATTCTAATTGTGAAGATGAATCAAAACATTTAGGCATTAAAGTCAATACATTGAAGCAAGGTGTTAGGTTGTAAACAGATGACTTCAAACGAATGCAGAGAAAAGCTCAAACAGAGTTTATTCAACCCACTGAATGCTGCATTTATATGCCATAGCTTGCACATAACCAAACAATAATTGATACGTCAAGACAAAGGTAGGGGTGTGACTTCTCAGAAATGTCCTTCTGTTTCCCAGAACTGCCTGTTGGTCTGTTGTTGAGCGGCTGGTATCACCCCTCCCCCATTATCCCCCATGTTGTTCCACCTCCTTGTGGGAGGAGCCAGGCGAGGCCACAGATCAGGTAAGTACAGATTCTTCTCCAGTGATGTCAACGTGATATTATCTCTGTTACACTGAACACATATCCTACATCTAGAGGAAGTTGATTTACAAACAGCAGAATGTTCTGTAGGTGTTCTGATTGGGGTGATTGTGTGTTCCAGCTTCCAGATCTAGAGGAAGTTGATTTACAAACAGCAGAATGTTCTGTAGGTGTTCTGATTGGGGTGATTGTGTGTTCCAGCTTCCAGATCTAGAGGAAGTTGATTTACAAACAGCAGAATGTTCTGTATGTGTTCTGATTGGGGTGATTGTGTGTTCCAGCTTCCAGATCTAGAGGAAGTTGATTTACAAACAGCAGAATGTTCTGTAGGTGTTCTGATTGGGGTGATTGTGTGTTCCAGCTTCCAGATCTAGAGGAAGTTGATTTACAAACAGCAGAATGTTCTGTAGGTGTTCTGATTGGGGTGATTGTGTGTTCCAGCTTCCACTGCCAACAAGGATCACAACTTCTTAACCCATTACATTGGTGTCAACCATACTTTTATTCAGTCTAATCCAGAGAACCCAGTTGTAAATCTTTTTTTTATCATAACAAACTGTCTAAAGTTTCCAGACATATATTTTAGAGTTTATTAACAGTTGGTAATAAATCAGTATTTCTGATGTTTTTCTTGTTTTGTTTGTTCATCCTGTTTTGACCTCCAGACTCCTCCATCTCATCCCACCAACTCTGTCAGTCCACCAGGCCACACCAGTAACAGCCATATCTTCACGTCATGTAGCTTCAGTACCATCTCATCCCACCAACTCTGTCAGTCCACCAGGCCACACCAGTAACAGCCATATCTTCACGTCACGTAGCTTCAGTACCATCTCATCCCACCAACTCTGTCAGTCCACCAGGCCACACCAGTAACAGCCATATCTTCACGTCACGTAGCTTCAGTACCATCTCATCCCACCAACTCTGTCAGTCCACCAGGCCACTGCAGTAACAGCCATATCTTCACGTCATGTAGCTTCAGTACCATCTCATCCCACCAACTCTGTCAGTCCACCAGGCCACTGCAGTAACAGCCATATCTTCACGTCACGTAGCTTCAGTACCATCTCATCCCACCAACTCTGTCAGTCCACCAGGCCACACCAGTAACAGCCATATCTTCACGTCACGTAGCTTCAGTACCATCTCATCCCACCAACTCTGTCAGTCCACCAGGCCACACCAGTAACAGCCATATCTTCACATCATGTAGCTTCAGTACCATCTCATCCCACCAACTCTGTCAGTCCACCAGGCCACACCAGTAACAGCCATATCTTCACGTCACGTAGCTTCAGTACCATCTCATCCCACCAACTCTGTCAGTCCACCAGGCCACTGCAGTAACAGCCATATCTAATTATTTGTAACGGCTTTCTTCTGTCGAAGGAGAGTCGGATGCAGCGTGGTCAGTTCGATACATCTTTAATAATGAAAAAACACGAACAAACAAAAACAACAAACGGAACGTGAAAACCTATACAGCCTATCTGGTGAAATACATACACACTGAGACAGGAACAATCACCCACGACATACTCAAAGAATATGGCTGCCTAAATATGGTTCCCAATCAGAGACAACGATAAACACCTGACTCTGATTGAGAACCGCCTCAGGCAGCCATAGGCTATGCTGGACACCCCACCAAAACCCCATGACAAAAACGCACCACAATAACCCATGTCACACCCTGGCCTGACCAAATAAATGAAGACAAACATACATACTTCGACCAGGGCGTGACATTATTATAATGTAACCATGACAATGGATTCCTGACATAGTTGGAGCGCCTTCCACCAGCACCTCTAGCTGGGGGAACTTGGGAAAATAAACCAAAGCTCTATTAAACCAGTATGTTGTTGTTCCTGTTTGAAGGGAGGAAAGGGCTCCTGAAGATTGAAATAGTGTTCTTCAATTGTTTTTAATGCCTAATCTTTTACGTGAATGTGTAGTGATTTTACAAATACATTTTGCTCTATCGGGAAACTGATCAGACAGGCAAGCAGGCACGATGGAACACGCCTCCACACACGACACACCCACATCCTGTTAGGCAGGCACGATGGAACACGCCTCCACACACGACACACCCACATCCTGTTAGATCACCTGATTAAGCTGATAAATACTCAACAACAGTCCCAATTTATTGACAACAAATGTTGTTAAAAATAATCTTTTTTCAGTCTAGTCACATCTACATCTTATCCAGTCGTTTTGCATTTGCGGAGGTGGAACATAAAATGGGGGTAAGATTATTTTAAAACTAATTTGTAGCATTTCTTATGAAAGCTAACTGAAGAGGTAAAGTTTGTTAACCTATATTCTTGCTCTAATAGTCTGTTAATCAAAAAATCATGAACATCCTTCAGTGTCTGTCTAGAAACGGTGCTGTTACAGATACTGCTTGTGTTTATCATCATGAACCTCCTCTGTTGTCTGTCTAGAAACGGTGCTGTTACAGATACTGCTTGTGTTTATCATCATGAACCTCCTCTGTTGTCTGTCTAGAAACGGTGCTGTTACAGATACTGCTTGTGTTTGTCGTCGTATGATTAAAAATCATGTCACTTCCTATTCGTGTTTAATGTAAAAACAAGGTTAAACTAATACTGTTCTGGTCTTTTTTCCCATTGTTTTCAGGATAATGACGATGAAAACCAACATTTCGGCTTTAAAGTAAATAGTGAGGAAAATGGCAATGGGAAAAATAAATTCATCACAATTATTATGGAGCACGGTTCACAAAAAGAACACGTACCTATTGATCCTGATGACCAAAACTTTAAACAAGGTTTCTCAAAAGAAACGTGTAAACGCAAGTTCGACTTCTTAGGTCCTTTTGATCCAAATACTGTATTTAAACAGTTATCTTTCCTAAAACCAAATAACATCTCTGAAGAAAGTAACTATGTGATTTACATCAATAGTCCGTATGATTATTTCAACGTAATCATCTATTTCTGGGAAAATCAGGAACAAATAAAAAGTGTAACAGACCAGATTTATATAATTTCAGGGTGTTATATTTCTAGAATGGATAGGAAGGACTTCTATATTAATACTGAGCTCAGAATTAATGATACAGACATTGACACTGCTATTGAGGATGGAAAACTTAATGTATCTGCTATTAAAGGAGAACATTTTAAATATGTCCCATATAGTACATTAGATACTGAGGTATCGAATAACCTAGATTTCAGTCTTGCTCTCACTAATATAATCTTTGGAAATCAGGAAAAACTTCTTTGTATAGCTAAGCATTTTGACATCACTGCTTTACTTGCGGTTTCATTGTCAGAGGTAATCAGAAATCCTGTGATGGTATTTATTAACCTAATTGCAATGAGAATGAATTCCTTACAAGTTTGGACTGACTTCCGTAATCACCTGCCACCTCTAGCTGGGGGAACATGGAAAAAACAACAGGAGTACTGTCCCAAATTTATGACACGACTAAACCTTTTTTTTTTCAAAAACAGTTTCTGAAACATTTTCTGAAATGATTTGAACATGGATTTTCTTTGATAAATTTAATTAAATAAACCTTTTTCTTCTAATTTGTGGCATTTCTTATGAAAGTTAACTGAAGAGGTAAAGTTTGTTAACCTATATTCTTGCTCTAATAGTCTGTTAATCAAAACATCATGAACCTACTCTGTTGTCTGTCTAGAAACGGTGCTGTTACAGAAACTGTTTGTGTTTATCATCGTATGATTAAAAATCATGTCACTTCCTCTTCGTGTTTAATGTAAAAACAAGGTTAAACTAATACTGTTCTGGTCTTTTTTCCCATTGTTTTCAGGATAATGACAATGAAAACCAACATTTCGGCTTTAAAGTAAATATTGAGGAAAATGGCAATGGGGAAAATAAATTAATCAATAATATTATTATGGAGCACGGTTTTGAAAGAGGACACGTTAGTATTGATCCTGCTGACCAAGACATTAAACAAGGTTTCTCAAAAGAAATGTGTAAACGCAAGTTCGACTTCTTAGGTCCTTTTGATCCAAATACTGTATTTAAACAGTTATCTTTCCTAAAACCAAATAACATCTCTGAAGAAAGTAACTATGTGATTTACATCAATAGCCCGTATGATTATTTCAACGTAATCATCTATTTCTGGGAAAATCAGGAACAAATAAAAAGTGTAACAGAACTGATTTATATAATATCAGGGTGTTATATTTCTAGAATGGATAGGAAGAACTTCTATATTAATACTGAGCTCAGAATTAACAATACAGATATTGAGCTTGCTATTAAGGAAGGCACACTTAACGTATCTGATATTGTAATTAAAGGAACACATTTAAATCATGTCCCATATAGTACATTAGATAATAAGATATCGAAGAACCTAGATTTCGGTCTTGCTCTCACTGATATAATCTTTGGAAATCAGGAAAAACTTATTTGGATAACTAATCATTCTGACATCATTGCTTTACTTGCGGTTTCATTGTCAGAGGTAATCAGAAATCCTGTGATGGTATTTATTAACCTAATTGCAATGAGAATGAATTCCTTACAAGTTTGGACTGACTTCCGTAATCACCTGCCACTAGCTGGGGGAACATGGAAAAAACAACAGGAGTACTGTCCCAAATTTATGACACTACTAAAACTTTTTCTTTCAAAAACAGTTTCTGAAACATTTTCTGAAATGATTTGAACATGGATTTTCTTTGATAAATTTAATTCATTTGAAAAAGTTGTCCTTCATGGAAAGGGCGGGTGGTGGAGGGTCCAAATAAAGCCAAATAAAACCAAAATGTTATAAAATATCAACAAATTCATCGTCATTATCCCCCATGTTCCACCTCCTTGTGGGAGGAGCCTGGCGAGGTCACAGAGCAGGTAAGTTCAGATTCTTCTCCAGTGATGTCAACGTGATATTATCTCTGTTACACTGAACACATATCCTACATCTAGAGGAAGTTGATTTACAAACAGCAGAATGTTCTGTAGGTGTTCTGATTGGGGTGATTGTGTGTTCCAGCTTCCAGATCTAGAGGAAGTTGATTTACAAACAGCAGAATGTTCTGTAGGTGTTCTGATTGGGGTGATTGTGTGTTCCAGCTTCCAGATCTAGAGGAAGTTGATTTACAAACAGCAGAATGTTCTGTAGGTGTTCTGATTGGGGTGATTGTGTGTTCCAGCTTCCAGATCTAGAGGAAGTTGATTTACAAACAGCAGAATGTTCTGTAGGTGTTCTGATTGGGGTGATTGTGTGTTCCAGCTTCCACTGCCAACAAGGATCACAACTTCTTAACCCATTACATTGGTGTCAACCATACTTTTATTCAGTCTAATCCAGAGAACCCAGTTGTAAATCTTTTTTTTATCATAACAAACTGTCTAAAGTTTCCAGACATATATTTTAGAGTTTATTAACAGTTGGTAATAAATCAGTATTTCTGATGTTTTGTTTGCAGCCTGTTGTAATGAGACGGTCAGGTAGAGAAGCCCAGACACTCCTGTATCAGACCCACTAGGGCAGCCTGTTGTAATGAGACGGTCAGGTAGAGAAGCCCAGACACTCCTGTGTCAGACCCACCAGGGCAGCCTGTTGTAATGAGACGGTCAGGTAGAGAAGCCCAGACACTCCTGTATCAGACCCACCAGGGCAGCCTGTTGTAATGAGACGGTCAGGTAGAGAAGCCCAGACACTCCTGTGTCAGACCCACCAGGGCAGCCTGTTGTAATGAGACCGTCAGGTAGAGAAGCCCAGACACTCCTGTATCAGACCCACCAGGGCAGCCTGTTGTAATGAGACGGTCAGGTAGAGAAGCCCAGACACTCCTGTGTCAGACCCACCAGGGCAGCCTGTTGTAATGAGACGGTCAGGTAGAGAAGTTAAACCTCCTCAGAGGCTGATTGAGGAAGTAGAAATGTGTTATTGAAATGAAATATGAAATGAAGTGTTCACTATGAAAAGAAGTGTAACCAGCGCAGAGGAGAATGGAAGATCTCAGCTCAGTGCACAATACAATATGGCTCCGGTTAAATAATGACTTATGTTTTAAATAACAATAGTTTTCTTTAGTATTTCTTAAGGGCTCTAAACTTGGAACAAAACTATTTGTCTCCCTCTTGCTGTTGCATGCAGTTCCTCTCTCTCTTCCTCCATTCCTCTAACCCCTCCCTCCTTCTAACTCCACCCCTCTGGCAGAACCAGGAAGTCCCTCCCCTTCCCACAAACTCTCTTCTGAGGAAACGAAACTGATCAGAGTGTCTGTGTCGTCTGTCTGTGTGAGAGTGAACAACCGTCCAAATGGCTCAACAGGGAGTTCTGTTGGACCAGGACCAGTTCTGTTGTTCTGTCTGTCTGGATCTACTGAAGGAGCCGGTCACTATTATCTGTGGACACAGTTACTGTAGAATCTGTATTGAGGGCTGCTGGGATCAGGATGATCTGAAAGGGGTCTATAGCTGTCCTCAGTGCAGAGAGACCTTCATTCCAAGGCCTAATCTGAGGAAAAATAACATGTTGGCTGAGGTGGTTGAGAAACTGAGGAAGACAGTACTCCAGGCTGCTCCCCCTCCTGCTCTGTGCTATGCTGGACCTGGAGATGTGGCGTGTGATGTCTGCACTGGGACCAGAAAGCAGAAAGCCCTCATGTCCTGTCTGGCGTGTCTGGCCTCTTACTGTGAGACTCACCTCCAACCTCACTATGAATCTCCTGCTTTGAAGAAGCACAAGCTGGTTAAAGCCACGGCACAACTAAAGGAGAAGATCTGCTCTCATCATGACAAACTGCTGGAGGTTTACTGTCGTACCGATCAGCAGTGTATCTGTCTGCTGTGTGTGATGGATGAACATAAAGGCCATGATACAGTGTCAGCTGCAGCAGAGAGGACTGAGACACAGGTAACACCAGAACAACTTGTTGGTGACTGTCTGATAAACTAAGAATTAAAGATACAGTAGGAACTAAATCTGTTTGAATATGAGATCATTATATTATATACAATATGAAATGAATCCACAAATAAGAACAGAAACCTTGAGTATATAGATATGTTAACCCAGATTCTCCAAATGTACAGTGCCTTGCGAAAGTATTCGGCCCCCTTGAACTTTGCGAACTTTTGCCACATTTCAGGCTTCAAACATAAAGATGGAAAACTGTATTTTTTTGTGAAGAATCAACAACAAGTGGGACACAATCATGAAGTGGAACGACATTTATTGGATATTTCAAACTTTTTTAACAAATCAAAAACTGAAAAATTGGGCGTGCAAAATTATTCAGCCCCTTTACTTTCAGTGCAGAAAACTCTTTCCAGAGGTTCAGTGAGGATCTCTGAATGATCCAATGTTGACCTAAATGACTAATGATGATAAATACAATACACCTGTGTGTAATCAAGTCTCCGTATAAATGCACCTGCACTGTGATAGTCTCAGAGGTCCGTTAAAAGCGCAGAGAGCATCATGAAGAACAAGGAACACACCAGGCAGGTCCGAGATACTGTTGTGAAGAAGTTTAAAGCTGGATTTGGATACAAAAAGATTTCCCAAGCTTTAAACATCCCAAGGAGCACTGTGCAAGCGATAACATTGAAATGGAAGGAGTATCAGACCACTGCAAATCTACCAAGACCTGGCCGTCCCTCTAAACTTTCAGCTCATACAAGGAGAAGACTGATCAGAGATGCAGCCAAGAGGCCCATGATCACTCTGGATGAACTGCAGAGATCTACAGCTGAGGTGGGAGACTCTGTCCATAGGACAACAATCAGTCGTATATTGCACAAATCTGGCCTTTATGGAAGAGTGGCAAGAAGAAAGCCATTTCTTAAAGATATCCATAAAAAGTGTTGTTTAAAGTTTGCCACAAGCCACCTGGGAGACACACCAAACATGTGGAAGAAGGTGCTCTGGTCAGATGAAACCAAAATTGAACTTTTTGGCAACAATGCAAAACGTTATGTTTGGCGTAAAAGCAACACAGCTGAACACACCATCCCCACTGTCAAACATGGTGGTGGCAGCATCATGGTTTGGGCCTGCTTTTCTTCAGCAGGGACAGCGAAGATGGTTAAAATTGATTGGAAGATGGATGGAGCCAAATACAGGACCATTCTGGAAGAGAACCTGATGGAGTCTGCAAAAGACCTGAGACTGGGACGGAGATGTGTCTTCCAACAAGACAATGATCCAAAACATAAAGCAAAATCTACAATGGAATGGTTCAAAAATAAACATATCCAGGTGTTAGAATGGCCAAGTCAAAGTCCAGACCTGAATCCAATCGAGAATCTGTGGAAAGAACTGAAAAATGCTGTTCACAAATGCTCTCCATCCAACCTCACTGAGCTCGAGCTGTTTTGCAAGGAGGAATGGGAAAAAATGTCAGTCTCTCGATGTGCAAAACTGATAGAGACATACCCCAAGCGACTTACAGCTGTAATCACAGCAAAAGGTGGCGCTACAAAGTATTAACTTAAGGGGGCTGAATAATTTTGCACGCCCAATTTTTCAGTTTTTGATTTGTTAAAAAAGTTTGAAATATCCAATAAATGTCGTTCCACTTCATGATTGTGTCCCACTTGTTGTTGATTCTTCACAAAAATAATACAGTTTTATATCTTTATGTTTGAAGCCTGAAATGTGGCAAAAGGTCGCAAAGTTCAAGGGGTCCAAATACTTTCGCAAGGCACTGTATCACCATTTTCTAAAGTCAAACACTATTATCATTTTGAATGGCCTTTTATGAGTACAAAGTTCAGTCTCAACCCCTTGATACATGTAGGCCTACCATAAAAACTATAATGATTCACATAGCAACATAATATAATATTGTAAAGGGACTTCGTCAGGATTGTAGACCTTCCTCTCTATGGGTCCTATGTCACATTACTATACTATTGATCTACTGGACTAATAAAGCTTGATAGCTCATTGAAGAGGGATTCTCCACAGAGGCAGCTGGGGATGAGTCAGCAAAAGGTCCAGCAGAGATTCCAGGAGAGAGAGAAGGCGCTGAAGGAGCTCCAACAGGCTGTGGAGTCTTTCAAGGTGAGTATTGTTGACCAGAGGAGACATACCATTTCACTTCTCTCCTCCAGTCAGAGAGAGAGAGAGAGAGGGGCCCTTATCCAATCCCACTGACCCCACTGTTGGGAACAGGCTGTCTGGACCCCTTTCAGAGAATAGACTGGTTCATGTAACCAACTGGGCTGCCTCATCACATAACCATGAGTAACCATGACGACTCATGTCCCCTATACATTAATATGGAACTGTCTCTCTCTCAATTGAATTAAATTCATAGGGATTTATTGGCATGGAGATATATGTTTACATTGGTAAAGCAAGTGAAATAGACAATAAACAAAAGTGAAATAAACAATCAGAAATGAACAGTAAACATTACACTTGGAAGGGATTTGGGGGATGGGGGAGGGTCTATTAGAAGTTAGTAGGACTCTTTTATTTTCTCAGAAGTACTGAGTTAGGTAGGAGGATTTAGAGAGGTGTAAACCGTGATTGAACACACTCCAGAACAGTAGGTGGCGCCATGCACCTTTAACGTTGGTTTGTGGACCTCCATTATATCATAGAAGAAGAAGTTGGTCTGTGAGGGTTTTGTTGTTCCTGAGGAGGGCTACTATTCTTTTCTCTTTTGGTTTTCAAGTATTTTCAGAATGTATTAAAGCCAAAGCTAAAGCTTCCCTAAACAATTCAATATATCAGTCAATATATTTTCTCTGTGATTTATTTTCTCTCCGTCAACCGTTCCATCGCATCTTAACCGTCTTACCGGGCGGGCACTAGGACCCGGGGGAGGCTGCTGCTGCAGAGGCTGCTGCACCGCTCGTGACTGTCAGTCCTCCTTGTAGCTCATTGGTTAAGCTGTGGCTCGAGACTGTTAACAGTTAACGGACAGGAAACGGCTCTGACAGGACACATTCATGTCGAGGCAGTGATGTGAATGTGTGGTAAGTTAGAATAGAGAGAGAGAGTTTTCACTACTATAGACTTTGGTCATAATCAAAGCTTTGTTAACCAATAGGTTTTTATGTGAGGCTGCCTGTAAGTTACAGTGTAACAGACGTTACTAACGGTAACTTTTAAATTCGACATAAGTTATGTGGCGATGATATCTAGTTAACGTTGTATTTAATGTAGTGTAATGACCTGACTAGATCATAAAGGAACAATTGTCCAGACAGAGGATTGAGTTACGAATTGACGGTTTATTAGCAACTTTACACAGGCTACTGTTTGGCCTTAGCTCACGCCAAATAAATGAAAGATACCCCACAAGCCAATCGGGACCTTCTCTTGTGAAGCCCAGACGTAAGAGAGAGAACAAAGGCTGAACCTTAACTTCCAATGCCCCGCCCCCTCCACGCCACTCCGCCAACCACCAGGATGCCCGGCATCAGAACATCCCAGGCATTCCTGTGATTGGCAGATAGCAGGTTGATTGGCATGTCGGACCCCGCGAACACTGGGAACTGGTAAGTACAACACAACCACCTACTAGCCACATAACACATAACACACAGCTGTCTGTGCGGGTCGCTACAGTAGTTTTACTATCTGTGCCAGGCTATAAATGACAGATAATATCTAGTTAACGTTGTATTTAATGTAGTTTTACTATCTGTGCCAGGCTATAAATGACACAGATAATATCTAGTTAACGTTGTATTTAATGTAGTTTTACTATCTGTGCCAGGCTATAAATGACACAGATAATATCTAGTTAACGTTGTATTTAATGTAGTTTTACTATCTGTGCCAGGCTATAAATGACACAGATAATATCTAGTTAACGTTGTATTTAATGTAGTTTTACTATCTGTGACACAAACACACAGAGACAGTGTTGTGGCAAAGCTACCAGGAAACTATCAATCATGGGAACATTGCTCAGATTTGAACATCTGACCATGCTGGTGATATTGCAGAGAGAAGGGAGTATCTGAGGAGAATTGTTGTGGTCACATCAATGTTAGGAAGACAGGGACTCTCTTTCCGTGCCAATGATGAATCTAGTGAAAACACAAATAGAGGGAACTCTCAATAGTAAAACTAAAATAAAACTCAAACAACTTCCTAGATACATCATGCTGAACTGAGTTTACCAAGAACTACGGTATTGATGTCAAAACAGAAGACATGTTGGTGGACAGAAACTTTCTTGCCCGGAAAAGAGAGACTGGACGTCCTCCCAAAGATATGCTTGTTGTGCATAACTTCCTGAATGATGATATGATATATATATATATATGATATACCAAGAGGTGTTCTGTACCTGTCTGTCCAGGAGGGAGGAGAGTAGAGCAGGACCAAGAGGTGTTCTGTACCTGTCTGTCCAGGAGGGAGGAGAGTAGAGCAGGACCAAGAGGTGTTCTGTACCTGTCTGTCCAGGAGGGAGGAGAGTAGAGCAGGACCAAGAGGTGTTCTGTACCTGTCTGTCCAGGAGGGAGGAGAGTAGAGCAGGACCAAGAGGTGTTCTGTACCTGTCTGTCCAGGAGGGAGGAGAGTAGAGCAGGACCAAGAGGTGTTCTGTACCTGTCTGTCCAGGAGGGAGGAGAGTAGAGCAGGACCAAGAGGTGTTCTGTACCTGTCTGTCCAGGAGGGAGGAGAGTAGAGCAGGACCAAGAGGTGTTCTGTACCTGTCTGTCCAGGAGGGAGGACAAGGCCTGGTGGACCTGGAGAGCAGGGTGGCAGAGGTCTGACTCAATGAGGTGTAGATAGACTACTGAACCTACTTTCTCACTCTGTCTCTATCTATCTCTTTCTCTCTCTCTCTCTCTCTCCAGCGCTCTGCACAGTCAGCAGTGGAGGACAGTGATCAGATCTTTACTGAGCTGATCCGCTCCATTGAGAGAAGGAGCTCTGAGGTGAAGGAGCTCTGAGGTGAAGGAGCTGATCAGAGCCCAAGAGAAGGCTCAAGTGAGTCAAGCTGAAGGACTCCTGGAGCAACTGAAGCAGGAGATAGCTGAGCTGAGGAAGAGAAGCACTGAGCTGGAGCAGCTCTCACACACAGAGGATCACATCCATTTCCTCCAGGTAACTAAACTGTCTTGTTACATGTGATATGAAATTAACTTCATGTGAAACTATTCATCTCAATCATTATGTTGTCCTGTCTCTCTTTCCCTGTCTGTCCCTCTTTCCCTCTCTGTCGGTCTCTCCCTCTCTCTGTCGGTCTCTCCCTCTCTCTGTCTGTCCGTCCCTCTCCCTGTCCGTCCCTCTCCCTCTCTCCCTGTCCGTCCCTCTCCCTCTCTCTCTGTCGTCCCTCTCTCTCTGTCCATCCCTGTCGCTCCCTCTCTCTCTCTGTCTGTCCACCCCTCTCTCTCTCTGTCCGCACCTCTCTCTCTCTCTGTCCGCACCTCTCTCTCTCTCTGTCCGTCCCTCTCTCTCTCTCTGTCCGTCCCTCTCTCTCTCTGTCCACCCCTCTCTCTCTCTGTCCACCCCTCTCTCTCTCTGTCCGTCCCTCTCTCTCTCTCTGTCCACCCCTCTCTCTCTCTGTCCACCCCTCTCTCTCTCTGTCCACCCCTCTCTCTCTCTGTCCACCCCTCTCTCTCTCTGTCCACCCCTCTCTCTCTCTGTCCGTCCCTCTCTCTCTCTGTCCGTCCCTTTCTCTGTCCGTCCCTCTCTCTCTCTCTGTCCGTCCCTCTCTCTCTCTCTGTCCACCCCTCTCTCTCTCTGTCCACCCCTCTCTCTCTCTGTCCACCCCTCTCTCTCTCTGTCCACCCCTCTCTCTATCGGTCCGTCCCTCTCTCTCTCTCTGTCCGTCCCTCTCTCTCTCTCTGTCCGCCCCTCTCTCTCTCTGTCCGTCCCTTTCTCTCTCTGTCTCTGTCTCTCTCTCTCTCTCTGTCCACCTCTCTCTCTCTCTCTGTCCACCTCTCTCTCTCTCTCTGTCCACCTCTCTCTCTCTCTGTCCACCTCTCTCTCTCTCTGTCCACCTCTCTCTCTCTCTGTCCACCCCTCTCTCTCTCTGTCCGTCCCTCTCTCTCCCTGTCCGTCCCTCTCTCTCTCTCTGTCGTCCCTCTCTCTCTCTCTCTGTCGTCCCTCTCTCTCTCTCTCTGCCGTCCCTCTCTCTCTCTCTGCCGTCCCTCTCTCTCTCTCTGTCGTCCCTCTCTCTCTGTCGTCCCTCTCTCTCTCCTTCCCTCTCTCTCTCTCTGTCCGTCCTTCCCTCTCTCTCTCTCTGTCCGTCCTTCCCTCTCTCTGTTGTCCCTCTCGCTCTCTCTCTCTGTCCGTCCCTCTCTCTCTCTCTCTCTGTCCGTCCCTCTCTCTCTCTCTCTGTCCGTCCCCCTCTCTCTGTCCGTCCCTCTCTCTCTCTCTCTCTCTCGCTCTCTCTGTTGTCCCTCTCTCTCTCTGTTGTCCCTCTCTCTCTCTGTCCGTCCCTCTCTCTCTCTGTCCGACCCTCTCTCTCTCTGTCCGACCCTCTCTCTCTCTGTCCGACCCTCTGACTCTCTCTCTCTCTCTGTCCGACCCTCTCTCTCTCTGTCCGACCCTCTCTCTCTCTGTCCGACCCTCTCTCTCTCTGTCCGACCCTCTCTCTCTCTGTCCGACCCGCTCTCTCTCTGTCTGACCCTCTCTCTCTCTGTCTGACCCTCTCTCTCTCTGTCTGACCCTCTCTCTCTCTGTCTGACCCTCTCTCTCTCTGTCTGACCCTCTCTCTCTCTGTCTGACCCTCTCTCTCTCTGTCTGACCCTCTCTCTCTCTGTCTGACCCTCTCTCTCTCTGTCCGACCCTCTCTCTCTCTGTCTGACCCTCTCTCTCTCTGTCTCTTCCTCTCTCTGTCTCTGTCTCTCCCTCTCTCTGTCCCTGTCTCTCCCTCTCTCTGTCCCTGTCTCTGTCGGTCTCTCCCTCTCTCCGTTCCTTTCTCTCCCTCTCTCTCTGTCTCTCCCTCTCTCTGTCTCTTCCTCTCTCTTTCCTCGTCTCTTCCTCTCTCTGTCCCTGTCTCTCCCTCTCTCTGTCTCTCCCTCTCTCTGTCTCTCCCTCTCTCTGTCTCTCCCTCTCTCTGTCTCTCCCTCTCTCTGTCCCTGTCTCTCCCTCTCTCCGTCCCTGTCTCTCCCTCTCTCCGTCCCTGTCTCTCCCTCTCTCCGTCCCTGTCTCTGCCTCTCTCTGTTCCTTTCTCTCCCTCTCTCTCTGTCTCTCCCTCTCTCTGTCTCTTCCTCTCTCTTTCCTCGTCTCTTCCTCTCTCTGTCCCTGTCTCTCCCTCTCTCCGTCCCTGTCTCTCCCTCTCTCCGTCCCTGTCTCTCCCTCTCTCCGTCCCTGTCTCTGCCTCTCTCCGTTCCTTTCTCTCCCTCTCTCTCTGTCTCTCCCTCTCTCTGTCTCTTCCTCTCTCTATCCTCGTCTCTTCCTCTCTCTGTCCCTGTCTCTCCCTCTCTCAGTCCCTGTCTCTCCCTCTCTCCGTCCCTGTCTCTCCCTCTCTCCGTCCCTGTCTCTCCCTCTCTCCGTCCCTGTCTCTCCCTCTCTCCGTCGGTCTCTCCCTCTCTCTGTCCCTGTCTCTCCCTCTCTCTGTCCCTGTCTCTCCCTCTCTCTGTCCCTGTCTCTCCCTCTCTCTGTCCCTGTCTCTCCCTCTCTCTGTCGGTCTCTCCCTCTCTCTCTCCCTCTCTCTGTCCCTGTCTCTCCCTCTCTCTGTCCCTGTCTCTCCCTCTCTCTCTCTCTCTCTCTCTCTCTCTCTCTCTCTCTCTCTCTCTCTCTCTCTCTCTCTCTCTCTCTCTCTCTCTCTCTCTCTCTCTCTCTCTCTCTCTCTCTCTCTCTCTCTCTCTCTCTCTCTCTCTCCTTCCTCCCTCCCTCCCTCCCTCCCTCCCTCCCTCCCTCCCTCCCTCCCTCCAGAGGTATCAGTCTCTCTCCAGTATCAGTGTATCTTCAGACTTACCCAGCATCGTTGTCCGTCCTCTTCAGTACTTTGGAGATGTGAGTAAGACTGTGTCTGAACTGAGAGAGAAACTAGAAGACTTCCTTAAAGGAGAATGGACCAAGATCTCCACTACAGGTGTGTTGAAAACAATAAGAACATCAACTTTAGACCATTGAAAGTTCCCTACTAGTCATATACATGTGGAATATGGTCTGATGATAACATTCCCTCTCTCTGTCAATGTGTTTGTGTGTCTGTAGTGAATATAGTGGATGTTGTACTGCCTCCAGAGCCCAAGACCAGAGAACAGTTGTTACAATGTGAGTCTCTTTATTGTGAAGTAACTAACAGTCTCTTTTTACTGACACTCCTAACAATCCCTCTAGAAATATATAGCAATAGTAGATCTAATCAAAGACTGGGTATCTGACTCCTCATATTTCTCTGATTTGATCTCTGCTGGGCTCTAATCAAAGACAGGGTAGATACAGTATCTGACTTAACTTATTGTTCTGACTCCCCTCATTGGTCTCTGCTCTTCTCCCAGATTCCTGTCAGCTCACACTGGACCCAAACACAGCACACACACACCTCTCTCTGTCTAAAGGGAACAGAAAGGTGACCTTTACACGCCAAGTCCAACCATATCCTGACCATCCAGACAGATTCACCAACTACTGTCAGGTTCTGTGTAGAGAGGGTCTGTCTGGACGCTGTTACTGGGAGGTGGAGTGGACTGGTGTTGTTGTTACATCAGTCTCATATAAAGACATCAGCAGAACAGGGACAGATAGTGGATTTGGATACAATAACAAGTCCTGGAGTTTACAGTACTATAGAGGTGATTATTGTTTCAGACACAATAATGTTGAGACTAAAGTATCAGGCCCTCAGTCCTCCAGAGTAGGAGTGCACCTGGATCACAAGGCAGGTACCCTGTCCTTCTACAGTGTCTCTGACACAATGACCCTCCTCCACAGAGTCCAGACCACATTCACTCAGCCCCTCTATCCTGGGTTTGGTCTCGATGGTTCTGCTGAGCTGGTTAAACTGTAGTAGGGTCCACATAGATACTAGTCATGCTGGTGTAGTCTATAGCTGAGCTGGTTAAACTGTAGTAGGGTCCATAGAGATACTAGTCATGCTGGTGTAGTCTATAGCTGAGCTGGTTAAACTGTAGTAGGGTCCACATAGATACTAGTCATGCTGGTGTAGTCTATAGCTCAGCTGGTTAAACTGTAGTAGGGTCCACATAGATACTAGTCATGCTGGTGTAGTCTATAGCTGAGCTGGTTAAACTGTAGTAGGGTCCACATAGATACTAGTCATGCTGGTGTAGTCTATAGCTGAGCTGGTTAAACTGTAAACTGATTTGTTATTAATTAAAATTCAATACAATGTTTTAATCTTGTACATTTCCATGAATCATGATGTCTGGTGTTGATGTATATTGGTTGTCATTCAGAACCATTGATATGTCTACATACAGTACCTGTATTGATAGTCCATACTGGTCTTTACTATGGTTCTACATACAGTATCTGTATTGATAGTCCATACTGGTCTTTACTATGGTTCTACATACAGTATCTGTATTGATAGTCCATGCTGGTCTTTACTATGGTTCTACATACAGTATCTGTATTGATAGTCCATACTGGTCTTTACTATGGTTCTACATACAGTACCTGTATTGATAGTCCATACTGGTCTTTACTATGGTTCTACATACAGTACCTGTATTGATAGTCCATACTGGTCTGTACTATGGTTCTACATACAGTACCTGTATTGATAGTCCATACTGGTCTTTACTATGGTTCTACATACAGTACCTGTATTGATAGTCCATACTGGTCTTTACTATGGTTCTACATACAGTATCTGTATTGATAGTCCATACTGGTCTTTACTATGGTTCTACATACAGTATCTGTATTGATAGTCCATACTGGTCTTTACTATGGTTCTACATACAGTACCTGTATTGATAGTCCATACTGGTCTTTACTATGGTTCTACTTACAGTATCTGTATTGATAGTCCATACTGGTCTTTACTATGGTTCTACATACAGTATCTGTATTGTACCTGGAGGGTTTCTACTCACATATTCCTTTATCTCCACAACTTTATCTGATTCTCTCCCACTTCCCTTCATGGATTTAAAGGAAATGACTGGTTTATGTAAACTCCCTCTACCCCATGTCAACACCAATCCAATGCTTTTACATTTGTGAGGAGTAGAGAAGGAATGTTCCACTTCAGGAGGAAGGAGAGATTATTGGGACTCCCCCATGGAGTGATGATAGAGGGATGAGAAAGAGAGAGAGGTAATGGTTGTACTCCCCCATGGAGTGATGATAGAGGGATGAGAAAGAGGAGAGATGTCATTGTTGGACTGGATATATTTATTCCCTCATTACTGACTTATTCTGTTTCAATAACATAATTACAAAACACAAACTAATTACATTCAAGGAATTATTATTGTATTAAAGTAAATCTGTATTAAAATTCACCATAAAATATACAGTTCATTCCATAGTTTAACATGGGTAACTCTCCCTCCCTCCTATAAGAGTCCATGTGTTGGATGAGATGGGACCCTGCCTTCACCTGGGGATATTTGTTGGATCCGTCACAGCAGGGGTTGTAAAACCCTATGGACCTGAAAGGGACTGCAGTGTGCTCCAGTCTCCAGCAGGGGACAGTAAAACCCTATGGACCTGAAAGGGGCTGCAATGTGCTCCAGTCTCCAGCAGGGGGCAGTAAAACCCTATGGACCCGAAAGGGACTGCAGTGTGCTCCAGTCTCCAGCAGGGGGCAGTAAAACCCTATGGACCTGAAAGGGACTGCAGTGTGCTCCAGTCCCCAGCAGGGGGCAGTAAAACCCTATGGACCTGAAAGGGACTGCAGTGTGCTCCAGTCTCCAGCAGGGGCAGTAAAACCCTATGGACCTGAAAGGGACTGCAGTGTGCTCCAGTCTCCAGCAGGGGGCAGTAAAACCCTATGGACCTGAAAGGGACTGCAGTGTGCTCCAGTCTCCAGCAGGGGGCAGTAAAACCCTATGGACCCGAAAGGGACTGCAGTGTGCTCCAGTCTCCAGCAGGGGGCAGTAAAACCCTATGGACCCGAAAGGGACTTTAGTGTGCTCCAGTCTCCAGCAGGGGGCAGTAAAACCCTATGGACCCGAAAGGGACTGCAGTGTGCTCCAGTCTCCAGCAGGGGGCAGTAAAACCCTATGGACCCGAAAGGGGCTGCAGTGTGCTCCAGTCTCCAGCAGGGGGCAGTAAAACCCTATGGACCTGAAAGGGACTGCATTGGGCTCCAGTCTCCAGCAGAGGGCAGTAAACCCCTATGGACCTGAAAGGGACTGCAGTGTGCTCCAGTCTCCAGCAGGGGGCAGTAAAACCCTATGGACCCGGAAGGGACTTTAGTGTGCTCCAGTCTCCAGCAGGGGGCAGTAAAACCCTATGGACCCGAAAGGGACTGCAGTGTGCACCAGTCTCCAGCAGGGGGCAGTAAAACCCTATGGACCCGAAAGGGGCTGCAGTGTGCTCCAGTTTCCAGCAGGGGGCAGTAAAACCCTATGGACCTGAAAGGGACTGCATTGGGCTCCAGTCTCCAGTAGGGGGCAGTAAACCCCTGTGGACCTGAAAGGGACTGCAGTGTGCACCAGTCTCCAGCAGGGGGCAGTGAAACCCAATGGACCTGAAAGGGACTCTAGTGTGCTCCAGTCTCCAGCAGGGGGCAGTAAAACACTATGGACCCGAAAGGGACTGCAGTGTGCTCCAGTCTCCAGCAGGGGGCAGTAAAACCCTATGGACCCGAAAGGGACTGCAGTGTGCTCCAGTCTCCAGCAGGGGGCAGTAAAACCCTATGGACCCGAAAGGGACTGCAGTGTGCTCCAGTCTCCAGCAGGGGGCAGTAAAACCCTATGGACCTGAAAGGGACTGCAGTGTGCTCCAGTCTCCAGCAGGGGGCAGTAAAACCCTATGGACCTGAAAGGGACTGCAGTGTGCTCCAGTCTCCAGCAGGGGGCAGTAAAACCCTATGGACCTGAAAGGGACTGCAGTGTGCTCCAGTCTCCAGCAGGGGGCAGTAAAACCCTATGGACCTGAAAGGGACTGCAGTGGGCTCCAGTCTCCAGCAGGGGGCAGTAAAACCCTATGGACCTGAAAGGGACTGCAGTGTGCTCCAGTCTCCAGCAGGGGGCAGTAAAACCCTATGGACCTGAAAGGGACTGCAGTGTGCTCCAGTCTCCAGCAGGGGGCAGTAAAACCCTATGGACCTGAAAGGGACTGCAGTGTGCTCCAGTCTCCAGCAGGGGGCAGTAAAACCCTATGGACCTGAAAGGGACTGCAGTGTGCTCCAGTCTCCAGCAGGGGGCAGTAAAACCCTATGGACCTGAAAGGGACTGCAGTGTGCTCCAGTCTCCAGCAGGGGGCAGTAAAACCCTATGGACCTGAAAGGGACTGCAGTGTGCTCCAGTCTCCAGCAGGGGGCAGTAAAACCCTATGGACCTGAAAGGGACTGCAGTGTGCTCCAGTCTCCAGCAGGGGGCAGTAAAACCCTATGGACCTGAAAGGGACTGCAGTGTGCTCCAGTCTCCAGCAGGGGGCAGTAAAACCCTATGGACCTGAAAGGGACTGCAGTGTGCTCCAGTCTCCAGCAGGGGGCAGTAAAACCCTATGGACCTGAAAGGGACTGCAGTGTGCTCCAGTCTCCAGCAGGGGGCAGTAAAACCCTATGGACCTGAAAGGGACTCTAGTGTGCTCCAGTCTCCAGCAGGGGGCAGTAAAACACTATGGACCCGAAAGGGACTGCAGTGTGCTCCAGTCTCCAGCAGGGGGCAGTAAAACCCTATGGACCCGAAAGGGACTGCAGTGTGCTCCAGTCTCCAGCAGGGGGCAGTAAAACCCTATGGACCCGAAAGGGACTGCAGTGTGCTCCAGTCTCCAGCAGGGGGCAGTAAAACCCTATGGACCCGAAAGGGACTGCAGTGTGCTCCAGTCTCCAGCAGGGGGCAGTAAAACCCTATGGACCTGAAAGGGACTGCAGTGTGCTCCAGTCTCCAGCAGGGGGCAGTAAAACCCTATGGACCTGAAAGGGACTGCAGTGTGCTCCAGTCTCCAGCAGGGGGCAGTAAAACCCTATGGACCTGAAAGGGACTGCAGTGGGCTCCAGTCTCCAGCAGGGGGCAGTAAAACCCTATGGACCTGAAAGGGACTGCAGTGTGCTCCAGTCTCCAGCAGGGGGCAGTAAAACCCTATGGACCTGAAAGGGACTTGCCAAGTTTAATAAAGGTAAAGAAAAAAAAAATGATTCAAAAACATATTAAATCAAAAATAAACTAATTTGAATAACCAATCAACTTCTCTCATAAAGCAATGGTTAAATAGAGTAGAAACTGGTGTTTCTCATTCATTTTATAATTAAATCCCACCTGTTTCTATCATTTCTAGTGAGATTGTTCTGGTCTCACCAGAAAGTCAGGATACATGGCATTTGACACCATTAAATATTCCCTCTCCCTTTTCTTTCCCTGTCCTTCACAAACCATTTCAAAACCTTCCAAACATTTCCATCCTTCTGCAAACCCAATTTACAACTGAATTGAAAAGACCCCATCCAAGATAAATCCCACAGTATCAACACCACTAATGCATATTGGTAACCAGTAAATTGTGTGTGTGTGCTGGTGAACCGTAGGTCAAAAACACACCTGAACAAGGCCTCACTTATCTGGAAGTCTGTTTATGGCCTAATCCAGATACTTTTATCCTGCTCTCCCCGATACCACAGTCTCCGGGGACATTCCAACGAGAGATAATGAAACCCCCTTTTCTGGAAAATAAATTGTACATTTTGTTAGCATTCACTATGTTACATATTAATCAGCAAGCCAAAAGTATGAATTATAAACCAAAACATGATAATTGTAAATCCACTGTCTTTACTCTCATCATTAAATGTATGAATTATAAACCAAACATGATAATTGTAAATCCACTGTCTTTACTCTCATCATTAAATGTATGAATTATAAACCAAACATGATAATTGTAAATCCACTGTCTTTACTCTCATCATTAAATGTATTAATTATAAACCAAACATGATAATTGTAAATCCACTGTCTTTACTCTCATCATTAAATGTATTAATTATAAACCAAACATGATAATTGTAAATCCACTGTCTTTACTCTCATCATTAAATGTATTAATTATAAACTAAACATGATAATTGTAAATCCACTGTCTTTACTCTCATCATTAAATGTATTAATTATAAACCAAACATGATAATTGTAAATCCACTGTCTTTACTCTCATCATTAAATGTTTGTTTCAACCCACCAACGTTTATGTATGTTTTATTCAGTCCTATTCTCCATAACCACCACAATGTTCAGGAACTAACTGAAAACATGTACACTTCATTTTAGGTTTAGTAACCCCTTTGCTAATTCCTCGTTACCCCTCCACCCCTTTCCTACATTGCAGCTGTCAATCGTTGTCCCAGGCAGCCTGTTTTCACCCTTGATTTGTGGGTGATTATTTTCTGTGTCTGTGTGTTCCACACGGAACTGTTTCGGTTGTTGTGTTTTGTTATTTTTGCATTTTTCTGTGTTCTATTAAAAGTATCATGAACACTCACCACGCTGCACATTGGTCCTTCAATCCTTCCTACTACTCCTCCTCAGTTTATATCTTATTATAAACATTATGGACACTTACCACTCTGCACATTGGTCCTCCGATCCTTCCTACTACTCCTCCTCAGTTTATATCTTATTATAAACATTATGGACACTTACCACGCTGCACATTGGTCCTCTGATCCTTCCTACTACTCCTCCTCAGTTTATATCTTATTATAAACATTATGGACACTTACCACGCTGCATATTGGTCCTCCGATCCTTCCTGTTACTCCTCAGGAGAGGATGACGACAGCCATTACAGTCGTTTTGATCACAGGTTTCAAACCTGCCATCAAAGCCGAAATACAAATTATATCAATGTCCTCACATACCCAGTCTTTTTGTAGCTAAGTACATCTATTAATTATATCAATGTCCTCACATACCCAGTCTCTTTGTAGCTAAGTACATCTATTAATTATATCAATGTCCTCACATACCCAGTCTCTTTGCAGCTAAGTACATCTATTAATTATATCAATGTCCTCACATACCCAGTCTCTTTGCAGCTAAGTACATCTATTAATTCCCCATATTCCAGAAGAATTGGTAGAAAGCTCGCGCTTCTTTCAGCGACTCCATGGCTTTATTAAAATCCTCCATCTTACAGGGAGAAACGGGGTCGTTATTATTCCCAAACCTTTCCCTTCTTTAAATAATACACACCTTCTATTAACTATTTTCCAAGGCAGCGCTACCCACTTCCCCGGATAATAATTCATTGGTCACAACACTTAATACCTTGTATTAGAACCTAAACTATAAAGCTTGCAAATGTATTAGTGGAGAATATGGATTACTTAATGTCTTATTCCAGTATTGCACCTTAAATATCACTATTAGTAATAACCCATGTTACCAAATCATTCACACTTGTCTTCCTATTTCCACATAATCTTTCATAACAGTTAAACTTTTCTGGGTTCCTTCCTGCATATTGCTCGGTCTCCCCTGTCCTTTCCAGGTCCTTTTCTTTTACCTGAGAGGCCACAGAGGGAGTCTCCTTCTCATCTTCCACCTTTGTTTCTCTCTTTATTTCCACCACTCTGGACACCAGGGGGTTTTACCCACTGGTGTATGGTGGAGGTTTTACCCACTGGTGTATGGTGGGGGTTTTACCCACTGATGCATGGTGGGGGTTTTACCCACTGGTGTATGGTGGGGGTTTTACCCACTGGTGCATGGTGGAGGTTTTACCCACTGGTGCATGGTGGAGGTTTTACCCACTGGTGCATGGTGGGGGTTCTGCCAACCATTCCACCTTCTTCCTGTCTGACTTTCTGGTTTTACCCACTGGTGTATGGTGGGGGTTTTACCCACTGGTGCATGGTGGGGGTTTTACCCACTGGTGTATGGTGGAGGTTCTGCCAACCATTCCACCTTCTTCCTGTCTGACTTTCTGGTTTTACCCACTGGTGTATGGTGGGGGTTTTACCCACTGGTGCATGGTGGGGGTTTTACCCACTGGTGTATGGTGGAGGTTCTGCCAACCATTCCACCTTCTTCCTGTCTGACTTTCTGGTTTTACCCACTGGTGTATGGTGGGGGTTTTACCCACTGGTGCATGGTGTGGGTTTTACCCACTGGTGTATGGTGGGGGTTTTACCCACTGGTGCATGGTGGGGGTTTTATCCACTGGTGCATGGTGGGGGTTTTACCCACTGGTGTATGGTGGGGGTTTTACCCACTGGTGCATGGTGGGGGTTTTACCCACTGGTGCATGGTGGGGGTTTTATCCACTGGTGCATGGTGGGGGTTTTACCCACTGGTGCATGGTGGGGGTTTTACCCACTGGTGCATGGTGGGGGTTCTGCCAACCATTCCACCTTCTTCCTGTCTGACTTTTCATTCTTTCTTCAACATTCCTCCAGTTTTCTTTATACTTTCCAACAATCCTTCTGCTTTGAACATGTTTAGCACCTCGTGGTCTCTTTTATTGATCCTCTTCTTTCCTGTGTCACTTGTTTTATGTGTTTTTATTAGAGTTTCCATTTCCTCACATACTGAGACATCAAATGTTCCCTCCTCTGGCCATTTAGTGCCCATTTTCCTGCTGCGTTTTCCCATTTCTAAACATTTCTATTAGTTCTTCCTTACATAGGGGACGCCTGGCGCCCAGAATTTATTCTGCTGTTTTACTCATTTTTGCAGCCTGTATTTGTGGTCTTCCTACCATCAGTCTCAGTTGTATTCCTTTTCCTGTGTTAGGTCTGCTAGTTACTAGTATTGTCTTTAATATTAGTCTACTGACAGGTTATATTTTTATTATTGCTGCTCTTTCATTTATTAACTTCCTTATTTGTTCTAAAGTTACTGATATTCTTGTTTCCGGTTTTATTTGTCTGTTTATTCCTTTAACTTCCTGAGATATTCCTATTTATTTTGCTCCCTAGTTTCGTTGTATTGTGCTCTTCACTTTATTAAAACCTCTCTGTTTCTCTTGTTGTTATATTTCTCCCTCCTGGTCCAGGGCCAAACCTTCCTAACAGTCCGTTAAGTCCTGGATGTCTTGACCCCACGCTGTTCCCTCCTATTGATATCCACCTTACTTTTCTTTCTCTGATTATTGCACTATTGGTTATTGGTTATTACCCCTGTCTCTAGGTTTTTATAATGGTTCTCTCTTATTGAGTATCTGCTTACTTCATATGTTATTACTTGTATGTTTCTCTTTATTTATCCTGTTCAGACTTCTAGTATTATATTACTTCAATGGTTATTTATGTACCATTCACACTTGCCTCCTTCAGTGTGGGACTGGGTGCGTCCTCTGTACCAGGTCACAGTCAAGTGACGGTCCGGGAGAAGTAGTGTGGGACTGGGTGCGTCCTCCCTACCAGGTCACAGTCAAGTGTCGGTCCGGGAGAAGTAGTGTGGGACTGGGTGCATCCTCTGTACCAGGTCACAGTCAAGTGACGGTCCGGGAGAAGTAGTGTGGGACTGGGTGCGTCCTTCCTACCAGGTCACAGTCAAGTGTCGGTCCGGGAGAAGTAGTGTGGGACTGTACAACCCCTTCAGCACCAACAGCAGATAACTTTTACACTCACCTTTACACACCTCTTACGCTTTCCTAAACCACCTGCAAATTCAGCCCTTTTCTGATATACTTCCTCGTCACAGAAAAAAGCGGTATTAAACGGGGTTTTACCTGTCTGAGTAGTAACCACAGGGTTTTACCTGTCTGAGTAGTAACCACAGGGTTTTACCTGTCTGAGTAGTAACCACAGGGTTTTACCTGTCTGAGTAGTAACCACAGGGTTTTACCTGTCTGAGTAGTAACCACAGGGTTTTACCTGTCTGAGTAGTCCTTTACTGATTCACTTCCTCAACACAGCCAAGCGGTAACAACAGGATCTTCGCCTATCTGAGCAGTCCCTAATTGATTCACTTCATCTTCACAATAGGCGGTCAACATAGGTATTTTTGCCTGTCTGAGTAGTCCCCTATCGATACACTTCCTAGACATTATAGGACAGTAACCACAGGTCTATTTGCCTGTCTGAGTAGTCCCCTATCGATACACTTCCTAGACATTATAGGACAGTAACCATAGGTATTTTTGTCTGTCTGATCAGTCCCCTATCGATACACTTTCTCGACACTATAGGACAGTAACCACAGGTCTATTTGCCTGTCTGAGTAGTCCCCTATCGATACACTTCCTAGACACTATAGGACAGTAACCATAGGTCTTTTTGTCTGTCTGATCAGTCCCCTATCGATACACTTCCTCGACACTATAGGACAGTAACCACAGGTCTATTTGCCTGTCTGAGTAGTCCCCTATCGATACACTTCCTAGACACTATAGGACAGTAACCACAGGTCTATTTGCCTGTCTGAGTAGTCCCCTATCGATACACTTCCTAGACACTATAGGACAGTAACCACAGGTCTTTAATTTAATTATATTTGGGCGCAAACTCAAACAGTTCTAATCAAACAAGTCTGAACAAACTGAATCAGACAACACAATCCTAACTCAAACAGACTGAACAAACAAGTCTGGCCAAACTGAATCAGACAACACAATCCTAACTCAAACAGACTGAACAAACAAGTCTGGCCAAACTGAATCAGACAACACAATCCTAACTCAAACAGACTGAACAAACTGAATCAGACAACACAATCCTAACTCAAACAGACTGAACAAACAAGTCTGGCCAAACTGAATCAGACAACACAATCCTAACTCAAACAGACTGAACAAACAAGTCTGGCCAAACTGAATCAGACAACACAATCCTAACTCAAACAGACTGAACAAACAAGTCTGGCCAAACTGAATCAGACAACACAATCCTAACTCAAACAGACTGAACAAACAAGTCTGGCCAAACTGAATCAGACAACACAATCCTAACTCAAACAGACTGAACAAACAAGTCTGGCCAAACTGAATCAGACAACACAATCCTAACTCAAACAGACTGAACAAACAAGTCTGGCCAAACTGAATCAGACAACACAATCCTAACTCAAACAGACTGAACAAACAAGTCTGGCCAAACTGAATCAGACAACACAATCCTAACTCAAACAGACTGAACAAACAAGTCTGGCCAAACTGAATCAGACAACACAATCCTAACTCAAACAGACTGAACAAACAAGTCTGGCCAAACTGAATCAGACAACACAATCCTAACTCAAACAGACTGAACAAACAAGTCTGGCCAAACTGAATCAGACAACACAATCCTAACTCAAACAGACTGAACAAACAAGTCTGGCCAAACTGAATCAGACAACACAATCCTAACTCAAACAGACTGAACAAACAAGTCTGGCCAAACTGAATCAGACAACACAATCCTAACTCAAACAGACTGAACAGACTGGTCAGATGAACCACCTGAACAAGACAGGTGAATAACTCCACTCAACTGAACCATCCAGAACAGATGAAACACACAACTCCCAATCTGCAGCTGCCACACTATTATTTATTTTATTCTGTTACAGCCCTTAAAGCTTTTTCATTTGTTCATGTTTATTCTTCCATTATT
The DNA here is from genome assembly GCF_045791955.1 of Oncorhynchus clarkii lewisi. Classification (NCBI taxonomy): domain Eukaryota; kingdom Metazoa; phylum Chordata; class Actinopteri; order Salmoniformes; family Salmonidae; genus Oncorhynchus; species Oncorhynchus clarkii. Next base: position 3,776,047 of record NC_092150.1, read on the forward strand.
TTGCATTTATTGAATTCAAAAGCCCCCGATATTTTTAGTTCAATAAATTTTGAGAAACCAACTTGGTGTTTTTATAAGTAAGAAGTAAGTAAGAACTGGGGCGGCAGGTAGTCTAGTGGTTAGAGCATTGGACTAATCATTTGAAAGGTTGCAACATCAAATCCCCGAGCTGATAAGGCAAAAATCTGTCGTTCTGCCCCTGAACAAGGCAGTTAACCCACTGTTCCCCAGTAGGCTGTCAATGTAAATAAGAATTTGTTCTTAACTGACTTCGCTAGTTACATAAAAACAGCTTACCTCTCATCTAGGTGGCCACCTGTTTGCTCAATTCGTCCAGAAAGACCCGTCTGCAGTCACAGAGTTTTCCACCATTTGCTGGTCCCTTGTAGCCACTCCTGGCAAGCTTGCCATTTATGTCGTGGAAATATTCGCTCAATCACATTTCTCAGATACCAGATCTTGTGAATTCAAATAGACTTTATTACAAAGTAACAAGCCGAGCTGGGCCATGGACCAACTGCCGGACTCAGTCTCAGTCCACTCCTTTTATACAGTTTCATGCTTATAGAAGTGTCATCGTCCCTCCACTTTATGCTAATAACCAGATCCCCTCGGCTTTACTCCACCATTGTTTCCAAATCTAAGTTCTTTCCTCTAGGCGGGGTTCCCCTCCCGTCTAGTTCCTTGGATCATTTATATTGGTGGAGCACCTATACATTATTTCCAGAAAATAATAAGTACAGATTACTATAGGAGATTATAGAACTATACCAATAAGTACAGATTACTATAGTTCATTATAGAATTATACCAATAAGTACAGATCACTATAGTACATTATAGAATTATACAGTGCCTTGCGAAAGTATTCGGCCCCCTTGAACTTTGCGACCTTTTGCCACATTTCAGGCTTCAAACATAAAGATATAAAACTGTATTTTTTTTGTGAAGAATCAACAACAAGTGGGACACAATCATGAAGTGGAACGACATTTATTGGATATTTCTAACTTTTTTAACAAATCAAAAACTGAAAAATTGGGCGTGCAAAATGATTCAGCCCCCTTAAGTTAATACTTTGTAGCGCCACCTTTTGCTGCGATTACAGTTGTACGTCGCTTGGGGTATGTCTCTATCAGTTTTGCACATCGAGAGACTGACATTTTTTCCCATTCCTCCTTGCAAAACAGCTCGAGCTCAGTGAGGTTGGATGGAGAGCATTTGTGAACAGCAGTTTTCAGTTCTTTCCACAGATTCTCGATTGGATTCAGGTCTGGACTTTGACTTGGCCATTCTAACACCTGGATATGTTTATTTTTGAACCATTCCATTGTAGATTTTGCTTTATGTTTTGGATCATTGTCTTGTTGGAAGACAAATCTCCGTCCCAGTCTCAGGTCTTTTGCAGACTCCATCAGGTTTTCTTCCAGAATGGTCCTGTATTTGGCTCCATCCATCTTCCCATCAATTTGAACCATCTTCCCTGTCCCTGCTGAAGAAAAGCAGGCCCAAACCATGATGCTGCCACCACCATGTTTGACAGTGGGGATGGTGTGTTCAGCTGTGTTGCTTTTACGCCAAACATAACGTTTTGCATTGTTGCCAAAAAGTTCAATTTTGGTTTCATCTGACCAGAGCACCTTCTTCCACATGTTTGGTGTGTCTCCCAGGTGGCTTGTGGCAAACTTTAAACAACACTTTTTATGGATATCTTTAAGAAATGGCTTTCTTCTTGCCACTCTTCCATAAAGGCCAGATTTGTGCAATATACGACTGATTGTTGTCCTATGGACAGAGTCTCCCACCTCAGCTGTAGATCTCTGCAGTTCATCCAGAGTGATCATGGGCCTCTTGGCTGCATCTCTGATCAGTCTTCTCCTTGTATGAGCTGAAAGTTTAGAGGGACGGCCAGGTCTTGGTAGATTTGCAGTGGTCTGATACTCCTTCCATTTCAATATTATCGCTTGCACATTGCTCCTTGGGATGTTTAAAGCTTGGGAAATATTTTTTTTATCCAAATCCGGCTTTAAACTTCTTCACAACAGTATCTCGGACCTGCCTGGTGTGTTCCTTGTTCTTCATGATGCTCTCTGCGCTTTTAACGGACCTCTGAGACTATCACAGTGCAGGTGCATTTATACGGAGACTTGATTACACACAGGTGGATTGTATTTATCATCATTAGTCATTTAGGTCAACATTGGATCATTCAGAGATCCTCACTGAACTTCTGGAGAGAGTTTGCTGCACTGAAAGTAAAGGGGCTGAATAATTTTGCACGTCCAATTTTTCAGTTTTTGATTTGTTAAAAAAGTTTGAAATATCCAATAAATGTCGTTGCACTTCATGATTGTGTCCCACTTGTTGTTGATTCTTCACAAAAAAATACAGTTTTATATCTTTATGTTTGAAGCCTGAAATGTGGCAAAAGGTCGCAAAGTTCAAGGGGGCCGAATACTTTCGCAAGGCACTGTACCAATAAGTACAGATAACTATAGTTCATGATAGAATTATACCAATAAGTAAACTAATTTCTAGAATTACACATAGTGTCTTTGCTTATTCCCTTTAGTGATATTCAGCCTTTTAATAAGAAACACATTCTGTTAACAGAAAACACCCTCACTATGAATTGCTGCAAAGAAACCACTACTAAAGGACACCAATAAGAAGAAGAGACTAACCCAACCCATCTATAATGTTAAAGTAGAAACCACTACTAAAGGACATCAATAAGAAGAGGAGACTAACCCAACCCATCTATAATGTTAAAGTAGAAACCACTACTAAAGGACATCAATAAGAAGAAGAGACTTGCTTGGGTCAAGAAACACGAGCAATGGACATTAGACCAGTGGAAATCTGTCCTTTGGTCTGATGAGTCCAGATTTAAGACTTCTGGTTCCAACCGCCGTGTCTTTGTGAGAAGCAGAGTAGGTGAACAGATGATCTCAGCATGTGTATTTTCCACCGTGAAGCACAGAGGAGGAGGTGTGAAGGTGCTTTGCTGGAGACACTGTCAGTGATTTATTTAGAATTCAAGGCACACTTAACCAGCATGGCTACCATAGCAATCTGCAGCGATACGACATCCCATCTGGTTTGTGCTTAGTGGGACTATAATTAGTTTTTTCTGCAGGACAATGACCCAACACCCCTCCAGGCTGTGTAAGGGCTATTTGACCAAGAAGGAGAGTGATGTAGTGCTGCATCAGATGACCTGGCCTCCACTTAATTTGTTGAACACGTTGTTGGTTACGACATGATTCCATATGTGTTATTCCATAGTTTTGATGTCTTCACTATTATTCTACAATGTAGAAAATAGTAAAAATAAAGAAAAACCCTTGAATGAATTGGTGTGTCCAAACTTTTGACTGGTACTGTATGTTAAGGGGATTGTGCACCCCAATAGAAAGGTTCAAACCTCTAAATACCATCTTATTAGATGGATCCATTTCCCCCCATTAGTTTGGGATTCAGACCTGCAGTCATCTTGATTTCAGACCACTTTGGAGAAGTGTTCCACAGGCAGTAAATCTAATGTAGAATAAATGGAACCTGGATCCATTTCATTCTATTAACATGGTTTATGTGTTATAGCAGTAATGGGGTTAAACTGATATTAAAATGACAACTCCATAGGTGGTACCAGGTCAGGGGAGTTCATCTCTGCTCCCAGCATCCCTGGGACAGTACTGATCAACATAGCTGACCTGATGCAGAGGTGGACCAGTGATGTTTTCCTCTCAGTGGTGAGACTTGCCCTTCCATTTGACACACCTTCACCTGATGAGATCATACAAGACGTTACAGGCTTATTGCATGTGGAAACAGACCTGCGTTAAAATAATGTTGAATACTTAATAAGCAGTGTTTGATTGAGTTTGTTGTAATGGAACCAATAGAAAAGTCCTAAAAGTACAAACAAACCCCGCCCACCTGGATGACAAAGGAAATGCTCAAAGTGTTGGAAAGATTTAAAATAGTATTTGAATCCAGGGTGTTATTCGTTAGAGAACACTGTAGCAAAACATTTAGCAACAGAATTATTAAGGTTCAGTTAGTCCCTTCGTGTTTCAGTTCATATTCTTCAGTTTGGTGCCTCGTGAATATGATTCATGTCTCCGTGGAAACATCAATGTAAATTCACTTTTGATATTTACTCCTCACTTTCCCTTTCAGGTCCATAGGGTTTTACTACCCCTGCTGGAGACTGGAGCACACTGCAGTCCCTTTCAGGTCCATAGGGTTTTACTGCCCCCTGCTGGAGACTGGAGCACACTGCAGTCCCTTTCAGGTCCATAGGGTTTTACTGCCCCCTGCTGGAGACTGGAGCACACTGCAGTCCCTTGCAGGTTTATAGGATTTTACTGCCCCCTGCTGGAGACTGGAGCACACTGCAGTCCCTTTCAGGTCCATAGGATTTTACTGCCCCCTGCTGGAGACTGGAGCACACTGCAGTCCCTTGCAGGTCTATAGGATTTTACTGCCCCCTGCTGGAGACTGGAGCACACTACAGTCCCTTTCAGGTCTATAGGATTTTACTGCCCCCTGCTGGAGACTGGAGCATACTGCAGTCCCTTTCAGGTCCATAGGGTTTTACTGCCCCCTGCTGGAGACTGGAGCACACTGCAGTCCCTTTCAGGTCTATAGGATTTTACTGCCCCCTGCTGGAGACTGGAGCATACTGCAGTCCCTTTCAGGTCTATAGGATTTTACTGCCCCCTGCTGGAGACTGGAGCACACTGCAGTCCCTTTCAGGTCCATAGGGTTTTACTGCCCCCTGCTGGAGACTGGAGCACACTGCAGTCCCTTTCAGGTCCATAGGGTTTTACTGCCCCCTGCTGGAGACTGGATCACACTGCAGTCCCTGGCTTTCTTTGTGCAGCCGGATGATGAGGCCCTCATCAATACAGATACTGTATGTAGAACCATAGTAAAGACCAGTATGGACTATCAATACAGGTACTGTATGTAGAACCATAGTAAAGACCAGTATGGACTATCAATACAGATACTGTATGTAGAACCATAGTAAAGACCAGTATGGACTATCAATACAAAGTGACCATTTAGAATGAGGCCCAGTTCAATGAGAGGAAGTCTTAACAGAACTGGGGGATGACAGACAGGAAGTGGGGGGGTGGAGATCTAATATATTGTTGTGCCAAACACTAAAGCATGATATTGTAATAAATCTACACCCTATTCCCTATGAAGAACACTACTTTAGACCTGGTCAGAAGCACCGTAGTGCACTACGTAGGGAATAGGGAACCATTTGGAACAGAGACAGTAATTCCCCTGAACATCTTCCTCTTCCTCATCTGGTTTCTTGAACAGCCCTTCACTCCTCCCCTCTTCCTCCCCTCCTCCCTTTTCATTCTATTCTATCAGCCACACCACTAGCTCACCTCCACACAATACATTTACAAGTTAAAGACACACCTTGGAATAAATAACAAAGGAAAACTATTACTAGATGAAGTTGAGTGTTTTTTATTATTTCCCATCACCATAAATCATATTTAATCACTGAACAGTAGCAGACCTAACTTCATCTGTTCCTGACTCTGGATAGTGGATTAAAAAGACCATCAATCTCCAATGATATTAAAGTACTATTCTGAACATTACTGATATACTGAGTGGCAAGTCAAGATATCTGCTGGTTTTATTGTTTGGTCAACAGCACCACCTGCTGGACAGGTTTAATGTTGCTGGACTGAGCAGTATGGGAGGATGAAAGATGACACATTTAGGGCCGGTTTCCTGGACATCTACATTGAACATACTGTTTAGTCCAGGACTAGGATTCATCTGTGTCTGGGAAACCAGACCATATAGTTTAGTAGAAAGTAAGTGATACCAGCTTGTGGTAGTGGGCTGACTAGTCCTGAATTGTCCTTTAGTTCCTGGACCATTTTCCATGCAGCTCCAGGTGACAGAGAACACATCAATTAGGACCGAGCCAACAAGCTGATCAATGATACTGAGGAGAATTACATAGAGACAGAGAACCAACTGAGAAAACATATCAATGGTTCTGAATGACAACCAATATACATCAACACCAGACATCATGATTCATGGAAATGTACAAGATTAAAACATTGTATTGAATTTTAATTAATAACAAATCAGTTTACAGTTTAACCAGCTCAGCTATAGACTACACCAGCATGACTAGTATCTATGTGGACCCTACTACAGTTTAACCAGCTCAGCTATAGACTACACCAGCATGACTAGTATCTATGTGGACCCTACTACAGTTTAACCAGCTCAGCTATAGACTACACCAGCATGACTAGTATCTATGTGGACCCTACTACAGTTTAACCAGCTCAGCTATAGACTACACCAGCATGACTAGTATCTATGTGGACCCTACTACAGTTGAACCAGCTCAGCTATAGACTACACCAGCATGACTAGTATCTATGTGGACCCTACTACAGTTTAACCAGCTCAGCTATAGACTACACCAGCATGACTAGTATCTATGTGGACCCTACTACAGTTTAACCAGCTCAGCTATAGACTACACCAGCATGACTAGTATCTATGTGGACCCTACTACAGTTTAACCAGCTCAGCTATAGACTACACCAGCATGACTAGTATCTATGTGGACCCTACTACAGTTTAACCAGCTCAGCTATAGACTACACCAGCATGACTAGTATCTATGTGGACCCTACTACAGTTTAACCAGCTCAGCTATAGACTACACCAGCATGACTAGTATCTATGTGGACCCTACTACAGTTTAACCAGCTCAGCTATAGACTACACCAGCATGACTAGTATCTATGTGGACCCTACTACAGTTTAACCAGCTCAGCAGAACCAGTGAGACCAAAACAATATCCAATCCCAAACCCAGGATAGAGGGGCTGAGTGAATGTGGTCTGGACTCTGTGGAGGAGGGTCATTGTGTCAGAGACACTGTAGAAGGACCCCGAACCCACTTTGCCAAATGAATGAATAGTAATGTCTAGAAGACAGAGACATAACATTACATACAGTATAGAACACCATCTAGAAGACATATCATTACATACAGTATAGAACACCATCTAGAAGACATATCATTACATACAGTATAGAACACCATCTAGGAGACATATCATTACATACAGTATAGAACACCATCTAGAAGACATATCATTACATACAGTATAGAACACCATCTAGAAGACATATCATTACATACAGTATAGAACACCATCTAGAAGACATATCATTACATACAGTATAGAACACCATCTAGAAGACATATCATTACATACAGTATAGAACACCATCTAGAAGACAGAGACATATCATTACATACAGTATAGAATACCATCTAGAAGACATATCATTACATACAGTATAGAACACCATCTAGAAGACAGAGACATATCATTACATACAGTATAGAATACCATCTAGAAGACAGAGACATATCATTACATACAGTATAGAATACCATCTAGAAGACAGAGACATATCATTACATACAGTATAGAACACCATCTAGAAGACATATCATTACATACAGTATAGAACACCATCTAGAAGACAGAGACATATCATTACAGACAGTATAGAACACCATCTAGTAGACATATCATTACATACAGTATAGAACACCATCTAGAAGACAGAGACATATCACTACATACAGTATAGAACACCATCTAGAAGACAGAGACTTAACATTACATACAGTATAGAACACCATCTAGAAGACATATCATTACATACAGTATAGAACACCATCTAGAAGACATATAATTACATACAGTATAGAACACCATCTAGTAGACATATCATTACATACAGTATAGAACACAATCTAGAAGACATATCATTACATACAGTATAGAACACCATCTAGAAGACATATCATTACATACAGTATAGAACACCATCTAGAAGACATATCATTACATACAGTATAGAACACCATCTAGAAGACAGAGACATATCATTACATACAGTATAGAACACCATCTAGAAGACATATCATTACATACAGTATAGAACACCATCTAGAAGACATATCATTACATACAGTATAGAACACCATCTAGAAGACATATCATTACATACAGTATATCATAGATGTATAAATCCTTCCTTTATATTTCCTGTACCACTTTCCATGACAGTAGCCTTGTTACTGGTTCGGGTTACTGCTGCTGGTACAGTGGAGGAAAGAGGCATCACAGTACCTGTTACACCACTGTACCACCAGGACCAATTACACACCAATAAACACACTGTAATGTAAAGTGTTCCATCATTCTCAATGATCAGTCTGTACATACAGTATTCATTTCACCTACAGTACATTGTATCCATTTCAAGTCCCCCCTCCCCCCATTGTAGCTAATTATCTACAACACATTGTAGAGTTTTACAACCACGTATGAGTTATTATGGACGCTTATAGTTAGTATCACAGCACATCAGTTTAAGACTTTACAACATTCATTAAAAGCATTATAGATATGTACTTCATAGAAACTGTTACCCTTTATATATTCTAACCACTCTATTTAATTTATTCTATATTAAGGGTCCTAACCTAGAAACTAAGGCCTTCTCAACTTTGCCTGCAGTTTTCTCTCTCTCCCTCCCTTCCTCTAACCCCTCCCTCTCTCACTCCCTCCTTCTTCTCAACATTGCATGCAGTTCTCTCTCTCTTCCTCCATTCCTCTAACCCCTCCCTCCCTCTAACCCCAGCCCTCTGGCAGAACCAGGAAGTCCCTCCCCTTCCCACAAACTCTCTTCTGAGGAAACGAAACTGATCTGAGTCTCTGTGTCGTCTGTCTGTGTGAGAGTGAACAACCGTCCAAATGGCTCAACAGGGAGATCTGCTGGACCAGGACCAGTTCTGTTGTTCTGTCTGTCTGGATCTACTGAAGGAGCCGGTCACTATTCCCTGTGGACACAGTTACTGTAGGAGCTGTATTGAGGGCTGCTGGGATCAGGATGATCTGAAAGGGGTCTATAGCTGTCCTCAGTGCAGAGAGACCTTCACTCCAAGGCCTAATCTGAGGAAAAATAACATGTTGGCTGAGGTGGTTGAGAAACTGAGGAAGACAGGACTCCAGGCTGCTACCCCTCCTGCTCTGTGCTATGCTGGACCTGGAGATGTGGCGTGTGATTTCTGCACTGGGACCAGAAAGCAGAAAGCCCTCATGTCCTGTCTGGTGTGTCTGGCCTCTTACTGTGAGACTCACCTCCAACCTCACTATGAATCTCCTGCTTTCAAGAAGCACAAGCTGGTCAAGGCCACGGCACAACTACAGGAGAAGATCTGCTCTCATCATGACAAACTGCTGGAGGTTTACTGTCGTACCGATCAGCAGTGTATCTGTCTGCTGTGTGTGATGGATGAACATAAAGGCCATGATACAGTGTCAGCTGCAGCAGAGAGGACTGAGAAACAGGTAAGACCAGAACAACTTGTTGGTGACTGTCTGATAAACAAAGAATTTAAGATACAGTAGGAACTAAATCTGTTTGAATATGAGATCATTATATTATATACAATATGAAATGGATCCACAAATATGAACACAAACCTTGAGTATATAGATATGTTAACCCAGATTCTCCAAATGTATCACATTTTTCTAAAGTCAAACACTATTATCATTCTGAATGGCCTTTTATGAGTCCAAAGTTCAGTCTCAACCCCTTGATACATGTAGGCCTACCATAAAAACTATAATGATTCACATAGCAACATAATATCATATTGTAAAGGGACTTCCTCAGGATTGTAGACCTTCCTCTCTATGGGTCCTATGTCACATTACTATACTATTGATCTACTGGACTAATAAAGCTTGATAGCTCATTGAAGAGTGATTCTCCACAGAGGCAGCTGGGGATGAGTCAGCAGAAGGTCCAGCAGAGATTCCAGGAGAGAGAGAAGGAGCTGAAGGAGCTCCAACAGGCTGTGGAGTCTTTCAAGGTGAGTATTGTTGACCAGAGGAGACACACCATTTCACTTCTCTCCTCCAGTCAGAGAGAGAGAGAGAGGGGGGCCCCTATCCAATCCCATTGACCCCACTGTTGGGAACAGGCTGTCTGGACCCCTTTCAGAGAATAGACTGGTTCATGTAACCGACTGGGCTGCCTCATCACATAACCATGAGTAACCATGACGACTCATGTCCCCTAGACATTAATATGGAACTGTCTCTCTCTCAATTCAATTCAAAGGTCTTTATTGGCATGGGAAACATATCTTTACTATGCCAAAGCAAGTGAAATAATAATGAACAGTAAACATTGAACAACATTTATTTTCAAAAGAATAGAGACATTTCAAATGTTATAATTCAAGTGCAAACAGAGTGAGTCGTGCCCCAGACTGAGTCCTGGAGGTGAAATGGAAATGAATGAGGGAGAGTTCAGTGAGGTAGAAGGTGTGGAGAAGAGTTCAGAACCAGAGAAGAATTTGGTCATATGAGATTTGACTTCAGAAGAGTTCCAGGGGGTGTTGAGTGGTGGTGTCCCGTCCTCCCAGGTCGTTGTCATGGTGCAGGAGCAGATAGGGTCAAAGTAGTGGAATGTGGTAGTGGGTTTTTAATGAGTGTAGGTTAGTTGTCATGGTGATGGAGCAGATAGGGTCAAAGTAGTGGAATGGGTTAGTGGGTTTTTAATGAGTGTAGGGTTAGTCACATGCGCTGAATACAACAGGTGTTTTTACCTGACAGTGAAATACTGAATACAACAGGTGTTTTTACCTGACAGTGAAATACTGAATACAACAGGTGTTTTTACCTGACAGTGAAATGCTGAATACAACAGGTGTTTTTACCTGGCAGTGAAATACTGAATACAACAGGTGTTTTTACCTCACAGTGAAATACTGAATACAACAGGTGTTTTTACCTGACAGTGAAATGCTGAATACAACAGGTGTTTTTACCTGACAGTGAAATACTGAATACAACAGGTGTTTTTACCTGACAGTGAAATACTGAATACAACAGGTGTTTTTACCTTACAGTGAAATGCTGAATACAACAGGTGTTTTTACCTCACAGTGAAATGCTGAATACAACAGGTGTTTTTACCTCACAGTGAAATGCTGAATACAACAGGTGTTTTTACCTTACAGTGAAATGCTGAATACAACAGGTGTTTTTACCTCACAGTGAAATGTTTACTTATGAGATCCTAACTAACAAAAAAATATATATGGATAAGAATAAGAATTAAAAGTAACAAGTAATTAAAGAGCAGCAGTAACAATAGTGAGACTACAAACAGACTATATACAGGTGGGAACCGGTACAGAGTCAATGCACGGGGTCATAGGTTAGTTGAGGTAATATCAAGACTTGTATGTGTTGTGATATTGTTATAAGGATGTTGAAGAGAGGGAAAGATTGAAGTGTCATTGGGGTTGGACAGGGTTGGGAGAGTTTGGAAGGGATTTGGGGGATGGGGGAGGGTCTATTAGAAGTTAGTAGGACTCTTTTATTTTCTCAGAAGTACTGAGTTAGGTAGGAGGATTTAGAGTGGTGTAAACCGTGATTGATTACACTCCAGAACAGTAGGTGGCGCCATGCACTTTTAAAGGTGGTTTGAGGAACTCCATTAGATCATAGAAGAAGAAGTTGGTCTGTGAGGGTTTTGTTGTTCCTGAGGAGGGCTACTATTCTTTTCTCTTTTGGTTTTCAAGTATTTTCAGAATGTATTAAAGCCAAAGCTAAAGCTTCCCTAAACAATTCAATATATCAGTCAATATATTTTCTCTGTGATTTATTTTCTCTCCGTCAACCGTTCCATCGCATCTTAACCGTCTTACCGGGCGGGCACTAGGACCCGGGGGAGGCTGTTGCTGCAGAGGCTGCTGCACCGCTCGTGACTGTCAGTCCTCCTTGTAGCTCATTGGTTAAGCTGTGGCTCGAGACTGTTAACAGTTAACGGACAGGAAACGGCTCTGACAGGACACATTCATGTCGAGGCAGTGATGTGAATGTGTGGTAAGTTAGAATAGAGAGAGAGAGTTTTCACTACTATAGACTTTGGTCATAATCAAAGCTTTGTTAACCAATAGGTTTTTATGTGAGGCTGCCTGTAAGTTACAGTGTAACAGACGTTACTAACGGTAACGGTGTCTTTTAAATTCGACATAAGTTATGTGGCGATGATATCTAGTTAACGTTGTATTTAATGTAGTGTAATGACCTGACTAGATCATAAAGGAACAATTGTCCAGACAGAGGATTGAGTTACGAATTGACGGTTTATTAGCAACTTTACACAGGCTACTGTTTGGCCTTAGCTCACGCCAAATAAATGAAAGATACCCCACAAGCCAATCGGGACCTTCTCTTGTGAAGCCCAGACGTAAGAGAGAGAACAAAGGCTGAACCTTAACTTCCAATGCCCCGCCCCCTCCACGCCACTCCGCCAACCACCAGGATGCCCGGCATCAGAACATCCCAGGCATTCCTGTGATTGGCAGATAGCAGGTTGATTGGCATGTCGGACCCCGCGAACACTGGGAACTGGTAAGTACAACACAACCACCTACTAGCCGAACACATAACACACAGCTGTCTGTGCGGGTCGCTACAGTAGTTTTACTATCTGTGCCAGGCTATAAATGACACAGATAATATCTAGTTAACGTTGTATTTAATGTAGTTTTACTATCTGTGCCAGGCTATAAATGACACAGATAATATCTAGTTAACGTTGTATTTAATTGATCACAGCTTTCTGCTTTCCATGTAGAGTTTTTGGTAAAAAAACATTACATTTGATTATTTTGTCAGTAATGGCTGCAAAAATTGGAAGAAATCTTAGTTTATCTTAGTCAAACATGAGATGACTCAAACACATGAACATCTGACCATGCTGGTGATATTGCAGAGAGAAGGGAGTATCTGAGGAGAATTGTTGTGGTCACATCAATGTTAGGAAGACAGGGACTCTCTTTCCGTGCCAATGATGAATCTAGTGAAAACACAAATAGAGGGAACTCTCAATAGTAAAACTAAAATAAAACTCAAACAACTTCCTAGATACATCATGCTGAACTGAGTTTACCAAGAACTACGGTATTGATGTCAAAACAGAAGACATGTTGGTGGACAGAAACTTTCTTTCCCAGAAAAGAGAGACTGGACGTCCTCCCAAAGATATGCTTGTTGTGGATGACTTCCTGAATGATGATATGATATGATATATACAATTCTTCCTAGGTTTTGGCCTTTCTAGGGAGTTTTTCCTAGCCACAGCACTTTGAGATATCAGCTGATGTACGAAGGGCTATATAAATACATTTGATTTGATTTGACAAGAGGTGTTCTGTACCTGTCTGTCCAGGAGGGAGGAGAGTAGAGCAGGACCAAGAGGTGTTCTGTACCTGTCTGTCCAGGAGGGAGGAGAGTAGAGCAGGACCAAGAGGTGTTCTGTACCTGTCTGTCCAGGAGGGTGGAGAGTAGAGCAGGACCAAGAGGTGTTCTGTACCTGTCTGTCCAGGAGGGAGGAGAGTAGAGCAGGACCAAGAGGTGTTCTGTACCTGTCTGTCCAGGAGGGAGGAGAGTAGAGCAGGACCAAGAGGTGTTCTGTACCTGTCTGTCCAGGAGGGAGGAGAGTAGAGCAGGACCAAGAGGTGTTCTGTACCTGTCTGTCCAGGAGGGAGGACAAGGCCTGGTGGACCTGACTCAATGAGGTGCAGAGAGGCTACTGAACCTACTGTCTCTGTCTCTCTCTCTCTCTCTCTCTCTGTCTCTCTCTCTCTCTGTCTCTCTCTGTCCCTCTCTCAAATTCAAATTCAAATTCAAGCTGCTTTATTGGCATGAAAAACATTGTGTCAATATTGCCAAAGCAACAATGTATACAATATACATTGTAACAAAATTGTAAATGATAGCAAATAATAATATAAAATGGTAGTAAATAATAATACAAAAATAAATACAATAAAATGGTAACAGTCTACAGTAAACATGAATAATTATAGTAATAACAATAATAGTAATAATAAGTAAGTTACTGTTTACTATGCAGATGTTATTATTCAGTGTCCCTCAGGCTATGGCAGGAAAATACATATTTGGCTGCAAGAGGAGCCATTGCTCCTTCGCCCATGAGTATTCTTAGTTTTTCCTCTGGGTTCAATTTGTAAAAATGTGGAATATATGTAGTCATTTCTGTGAATAATGAATCTCTTTGTGAGGAATATTTATCACAGTAAAGGAGAAAGTGCATCTCTGTCTCTACCTCCCCTGTCATGCAGTGACCACATACACGCTCTTCTTTGGGTAGCCATGTCTTTTTATGTCTGCCGGTTTCTATTGCCAATCGGTGGTCACTCAGCCTGTACTTGGTAAGGATCTGTCTCTGCTTCGTATCTCTGACAGAGTAGAGATAATCAGCCAATTCATATTCTCTGTTTAGGGTCAGATAGCAATTTAGTCGGCTTTGGGATTTTGTTTCGTTTTTCCAGTATTGTAAGTATGATTCCTTTGATTGGTTCATGATTTTGTTTATTGGAATTCTTTCTTTTGAAGCAGTGCTGGTGTCAGCTTGATTGGTGAGGTCCAACACCAGCTGACTGAGAGGGCTCGTTTCTGGGCTCAGCTCTTGGGCTTGAAGTGCTTTAAATTGCAGACTCGAATTTGGACTTGAATTTAGATGTAGCCAAAATTTTAATGATCTTTTCTGTATTTTCATTATTACTGGAAAACGGCCCAATTCTGCCCTACATGCATTAGTTGGTGTATTTCTCTGGACTTGTAGAATTTTCCGACAGAATTCTGCATGTAGGGTTTCAATTGGATGTTTGTCCCACATTTTAAAATCCAGTTTATTGAGTGGCCCCCAAACCTCACTTCCATAAAGTGCTATTGGTAGGATTACACTGTCAAATATTTTAGTCCAAATTCTAATTGGGATGTTGATTTTGAATAATTTCATTTTTATTGCATACATTGCTCTGCGGGCTTTTTCTTTGAGTGCATTCACTGCCATATTAAAGTTTCCCGATGCAGATATGGTCAGACCAAGGTAGGTGTAATTTTTTGTGTGTTCAATTAAGGTGTTGTTCAGGGTGAATTTACATTTTTGTTTCTGACATCTGGGTTTTTTTTGGAAAATCATGATTTTAGTTTTTTGGAAATTTACTGCCAGGGCCCAATTATGGCAATATTGCTCCAGAATATTAATGTTTTGTTGAAGACCTTCTTTGGTTGGTGATAGAAGTACCAAGTCATCAGCATATAGCAGGTATTTCACCTCTGTGTCAAATAGTGTGAGTCCTGGGGCTGGAGATTGGTCCAACATGTCTGCTAATTCATTGATATAAATGTTGAAAAGATTTGGACTCAAATTGCAGCCTTGTCTCACACCTCGACATTGTGAAAAAAATTCTGTTCTTTGGTTTTTGATTTTTATTGCACACTTATTTTCTGTGTACATACATTTTATTAAGTCATACACCTTACCACCAAGCCCACTTTGTAGAATTTTGTAGAATAGCCCTTCGTGCCAAATCGAATCAAATGCTTTTTTAAAGTCAATAAAGCAAGCAAAGATTTTGCCCTCTTTTTTTTGGTGGACGTGTTTATTAATTAGTGTGTGTAAGGTGTATATATGGTCAGTAGTGCGATGGTTAGGGAGAAAGCCAATTTGACATTTACTTATTACATTTTTTTCTTGAAGAAAGGTTTGAATTCTTGAATTCAAAATGCTACAGAAAATCTTTCCCAAGTTACTGTTGACGCAAATTCCCCTGTAATTATTGGGGTCTGATTTGTCTCCACTTTTGTGGATAGGGGAGATGAGCCCCTGGTTCCAGACATCAGGGAAGCAGCCAGAAGTTAAAACCATGTTGAACAATTTAAGCACAGCATTTTGCAACTCAGGTGTGCTGTTTTTCAGCATTTCATTTCTGATGTTGTCTACACCACAAGCCTTTTTTGATTGAATAGATTTTAGCTTTTCATTTAGTTCTTGTTGGGTTATTGGGTAATCTAATGGATTTTGGTTGTTTTTAATGACTGATTCCAGGATGTTCAATTTTTCTTTAATTTCTAATTGGTTCTGGTTTAAGTCTTTTTGTGGGATGTTTTTGTATAGATTATCAAAGTAAGTTTTCCAAATTCCTACATCTTGTATGGCTAATTCTTGTGGCTTTGTTGTGCTTAAATTGTTCCACATGTCCCAGAACTGATTTTGGTCAATTGCGTTTTCAATTTCATCAAGTGTCTTGTTGGTATAATTCCATTTCTTGCATTTCAGTGTTTGTTTATACTGTTTCAGAGTTTCAAAGTATTCATATCGTAGCTCTGGGTTGTTTTGCTGCTTATGTTTTTTGTTTGACATTTGTCTTAGGTGTTTTCTAATTGTTTTACATTCATTATCAAACCATTTGTCAGAAACATTTTGATTTTTGCTTCTGATGTTGCATTGCTTTGGTTTTCTCAAATTTGCTTTCGATGCTGCTTTTTGGAATATGCAGTTGATGTTTTGGGTAGCTGAATTGACACCATCTTTATTGTTTTGGTACTGTGAGTTATTGAAAAACTGTATAGAGTTCATCATTTCATTTGAGTTCAATGTTTCAATGAATGCCTCTGCACTGTTTGGAGCCCATCTGAACGATTGGTTTATGTTGTAAAGTTTATTGGGCTGTTTTTTTGAATGAATATTGCCGGTTAATTTCTTCAGAAACACGTTGATCTGACTGTGATCTGACAATGGTGTCTGTGGTCTGACAGTGAATGCACTAATGGAGGAGGGGTCAATGTCAGTGATGGCATAATCGACTACACTTGTCCCAAGAGCTGAGCAGTAAGTAAACTGACCTAAAGAGTCCCCTCTGATTCTACCATTAAGCATGTACAGGCCTAAGGCTCGACAGAGATGTACTAACTCTTTTCCATTTTTGTTCAGTATTTGGTCAGGACTGTTTCTATTATTTATAATAGGGCTACTGTACAAGGAGGGGTGTCCAAATATGTGGTGGTTACCTCCCGCATCAGTGTAGTCAGGCTCAGAACCTGTTCTTGCATTGAAATCTCCACAAAGAAGCACTTTACCCTGCGCCTGAAATGTAATGATTTCTGTCTGGAGATTGTCAAAAAACTGATCATCAAAATATGATGAATCTGAAGGAGGAGCATAAGCTGCACATATGTATACATCATTGTCACAATAGATTGTACCTTTGTTAAGTTTTAGCCAAATGTGAGTGGTACCTTTTTTCATTTCATTCAGTGCTAAGTCCTGCTTATGCCAAATGATGATTCCACCTGAGTCTCGGCCCCGTTTAACATTTTTATGTTTGATTGATGGTAGTAAACTTTCTCTATAGCCTGAGGGACACTGAGTATCTATGTCTCCACGACACCATGTTTCCAGTAGGATTATGATGTCCTGTCCCTTGATGTTTTTAATCAATTCTGGATTAGTTGTTTTATAACCAAAATGTGAAGAGTATAGGCCCTGGATATTCCAAGAGCTGATAGTTAATGATCTCATTTATAATAAGTGATATTCACTGGTTTGAGTAAAGTACATCGAAAAAAACAAAAAAAATAAAATATGTATATATACATATATATACATACACATATACACATATACATATATATACATACATATATACACATATACATACATATATACATACACATACATATATATATACATATATATATACATACACATACATATATACATACACATACATATACACACATACATACATACATACATACACACACACACATACACATACTTACACACACACACACATACATACATACATATATATATACATATATATACACATACACATACATATATATATATATATATATATATATACACACATACATGCACATACACATATACACACATACATACATACATACACACACACGCGCACACACACACACACACACACACACCATTACATATAATAATTATTATAATACCGGTGTCAATACATTTAGGAATATTTGTAAACAAATGAATAAGAATGGAATAAGATTGCATTGTACTTATGTTATGTGCAATCTGCAACCCTGCGTGTTTGTGTGTGTGTGTGTGCGCGTGCGTGCCCGTGTGTGAATTAAAGGGACTGTCTAGCTCAGTAGTCTGCATATTAGTTGCAGTAGTTGGCGCACCTCTCCTATCTCTGATTGTTCTAGGGGTCTTCTGCCAGAGGTTACCTCAGCATATGTAGGCTGACGATCTAATTGATACATGGTGTGGACTGCATCATGTGGTCTACTTCCCTGAAGGGCAGTGTTCTGACCGACCCTGGAGTAGTGGTCAGAGCTGTGTTGTGATGGGCTGGGTCTAGTAGAGCTGTGTTGTGATGGGACAGGTCTAGTAGAGCTGTGTTGTGATGGGCCGGGTCTAGTAGAGCTGCGTTGTGATGGGCCGGGTCTAGTAGAGCTGTGTTGTGATGGGCCGGGTCTAGTAGAGCTGTGTTGTGATGGGCCGGGTCTAGTAGAGCTTTGTTGTGATGGGCCAGGTCTAGTAGAGCTGTGTTGTGATGGGCCAGGTCTAGTAGAGCTGTGTTGTGATGGGCCAGGTCTAGTAGAGCTTTGTTGTGATGGGCCAGGTCTAGTAGAGCTGTGTTGTGATGGGCCGGGTCTAGTAGAGCTGTGCTGTGTTGGGCCTGGTCTAGTAGAGCTGTGCTGTGTTGGGCCTGGTCTAGTAGAGCTGTGCTGTAATAAGCCATGTCTGGCTCTTTTCTCCTCGGGATGGTGGAGGTACTGTTGTTTCAGAAGGTGGGGCGTGGGACCTTTGTTGCTGGGGTGATGGGTGTGTGGGTCCCTGCCAAGTGTTGCATCTTTTAGGTCCTTGGCAAAGGTTCTGATACTGTCCTGATCAAGATGTATATTATCATATAAGTGTTGACATGTCAGAGTGGGGTGGTGAGCCGTTCTGACGTTGAGCAGTGAGGCACAGTCCACAGTGATCTGTTGATTTATTTTGTCGATCAACTTTTCTGGGAAGTCTTTTCTTGGTAGGAGGGTGGACACAACTATATTGGTTGTTGGGAACATAGCCTGTGCCCGTTCTGCCACTCTTCTCACTGCCCCAGATACATTTTCACCTTTGGCATGAAGGTCGTTTGTGCCAGTGTGGATG
The DNA here is from genome assembly GCF_045791955.1 of Oncorhynchus clarkii lewisi. Classification (NCBI taxonomy): domain Eukaryota; kingdom Metazoa; phylum Chordata; class Actinopteri; order Salmoniformes; family Salmonidae; genus Oncorhynchus; species Oncorhynchus clarkii. The sequence continues at coordinate 3,795,193 of NC_092150.1, forward strand.
ATGATGTTGTCAGGGGTGTCAATCCTGGTCTGACTGAGTAGCTGCATTGCACTCTCAGTTGTAGGACACCAGAACTTATACACCTGGTGTCTAGGGAATAATCTTTCCTGGACTAAGAACTTCCCATTTGAATCAATTAGAATTGCAGTTGTGGGTGATTGTCTGGGTGGAGCAGACTGGGAGGCTGGTATTCTGACCTGGGCTGGAGCAGACTGGGAGGCTGGTAGGTTAACCTGGGCTGGAGCAGACTGGGAGGCTGGTATTCTGACCTGGGCTGGAGCAGACTGGGAGGCTGGTAGGTTGACCTGGGCTGGAGCAGACTGGGAGGCTGGTAGGTTAACCTGGGCTGGAGCAGACTGGGAGGCTGGTATTCTGACCTGGGCTGGAGCAGACTGGGAGGCTGGTAGGTTGACCTGGGCTGGAGCAGACTGGGAGGCTGGTAGGTTAACCTGGGCTGGAGCAGACTGGGAGGCTGGTATTCTGACCTGGGCTGGAGCAGACTGGGAGGCTGGTAGGTTGACCTGGGCTGGAGCAGACTGAGAGGCTGGTAGGTTGACCTGGGCTGGAGCAGACTGGTAGGCTGGTGCAGTGTCATCCGGCTGTGTAGTGGAGGCCATGCTGGTCTCAGGTTCTGCTTGTGTTGTACCAAGCTGGTGGACATGTTTTCTAGATGCAGAGGACACAATGACTCTCTGCCGGTTGAGGGTGTCAATGTACCTCTCTTTTTGTTCGAGCTCCTTTCTAGTTGTGCTCAGATGGTCTCTGAGGTCATCATTTGTCTGACTCAGCTTGTCCATTCTGCTTTCTAATTTAGCTATGGATGCTCTGCTCTCCTCCCTGAACTGTTTCATCTCTTCTTTGAGTTTCTGGACAGTGTCCTCCTCTTGAAGCTTCTTCTCTCTGAGTTCTATGACCTCTGCTTCGACTAGAGAGAGGGTGTTGTGGAAACGTTGCATAGCAGGTGTTCTTATTGAAATTGTCATGTCCTTGACTCTGTCTGCTGCAGGTGAGGTAGGTAAAGGGACGTTGAGGGCTTCCTGCTGGGTCACAGAGACCATTGGGGTCTGCTTTTCTCCATCTCCCTCCTTGACTTTTTCCTCATTTTCTGAGATGATGTCAGCGTCTTCTTTTAGGGTAGCAAACCTATTCTCAAAAGCCTGGAGGCTTGAATCATTGCCTTGTATCAATACAGTTCCATTATTATATAAGTTTACTGTTTGATATGTGTTGCTCTGGTCAGCTTCTTCAAAAATGCTGATCTGACATCCTTGGCTGATGCCCCTCTTTTTTGAGAAAGGGAAATGGTTGCAAATAACCTTTTTCCATATGTTCCCTCGATTGGTATTAAAAATTAAATTTGCTCTTGTTTTGTAACTGGTAAGATCTGCAAACAGGCATTCATGGTTCTGTCCCATCAACAAACCTTTGAAACTTTTCTTAGCTTTCTCTGTTTGGATGTCTGGTGGGTAAACAATTTCCATAGCAACGCTGGTGATGTTGGCTACAATGTTGCAATAGAAGTGCTGTTTCTTGTATAATGCTCTCTTGTTTCTTCAGAGGACTGTTTCACTTTGTTGTCCTTTTTTCTTTTCTTTTTTCTTCTGTCCTTATTTTGTCCTTATTTTGTCTTCCTTTCTTCTGTTAACTAGATATTTTTTTTGTTATTCTTTGTAAGCTAGCTAGCTTCTTCCAGGAGAGTCCCTAGCAACTGCTTAGCAACATGTAAACAATTCAGCTAACAATTCAGCTAGCTAAGATAACTGTATAATTTTATGAAATATAGTTACTTTTTCGAAATCCTGTCTTTTTGGTTTGTTGCTTGTATTGTCTTCTATTGAGTCTTGCAGTTTTCTTTTGATTTTTTCGATGTACTTCACTCTAAAAAACCATTTAAATCTCAATATATACAGGAGCTCATTTTTCAGCAGCTGCTCAATTTGGAACTCCGGAACTCTTTCTTTCTCTCTCTCTCTCTCTCTCTCTCTCTCTCTGTCTCTCTCTCTCTCTCTGTATCTGTCTCTCTGTCTCTCTCTCCCTCTCTGTCCCTCTCTGTCTCTCTGTCTCTGTCTCTGTCTCTCTCCCTCTCTCTCTGTCTCTGTGTCTCTCAACTCAATTCAATTCAATTCAAGGGCTTTATTGGCATGGGAAACATGTGTTAACATTGCCAAAGCAAGTGAGGTAGACAACATACAAAGTGAATATATAAAGTGAAAAACAACACAAATGAACAGTAAACATTACACATACAGAGGTTTCAAAACAGTAAAGACATTACAAATGTCATATTATATATATATATACAGTGTTTTAACAATGTACAAATGGTTAAAGGACACAAGATAAAATAAATAAGCATAAATATGGGTTGTATTTACAATGGTGTTTGTTCTTCACTGGTTGCCCTTTTCTCGTGGCAACAGGTCACAAATCTTGCTGCTGTGATGGCACACTGTGGAATTTCACCCAGTAGATATGGGAGTTTTTCAAAATTGGATTTGTTTTCGAATTCTTTGTGGATCTGTGTAATCTGAGGGAAATATGTCTCTCTAATATGGTCATACATTGGGCAGGAGGTTAGGAAGTGCAGCTCAGTTTCCACCTCATTTTGTGGGCAGTGAGCACATAGCCTGTCTTCTCTTGAGAGCCATGTCTGCCATCTCTCTCTCTCTCTGTCTCTGTAATGTCTCTGTCTCTGTATCTGTCTCTCTCCCTCTCTCTCTCTCTCTCTCTCTGTCTCTATGTCTCTATGTCTCTCTCTCTCTCTCTCTCTCTGTCTCTGTATCTGTCTCTCTCCCTCTCTCTCTCTCTCTCTCTCTCTCTCTCTCTCTCTCTGTCTCTATGTCTCTATGTCTCTCTCTCTCTCTCTGTCTCTGTGTGTCTCTCTCTCTCTCTGTCTCTCTCTGTCTCTCTCTCTCTCTCTCTGTCTCTCTGTCTCTCTCTGTCTCTCTCTGTCTCTCTCTGTCTCTCTATCTGTCTCTCTCTCTGTCTCTCTCTCTCTCTCTCTCTCTCTCTCTCTCTCTCTCCAGCGCTCTGCACAGTCAGCAGTGGAGGACAGTGATCAGATCTTTACTGAGCTGATCCGCTCCATTGAGAGAAGGAGCTCTGAGGTGAAGGAGCTGATCAGAGCCCAAGAGAAGGCTCAAGTGAGTCAAGCTGAAGGACTCCTGGAGCAACTGAAGCAGGAGATAGCTGAGCTGAGGAAGAGAAGCACTGAGCTGGAGGAGCTCTCACACACAGAGGATCAAATCCATTTCCTCCAGGTAACTAAACTGTCTTGTTACATGTGATATGAAATTAACTTCATGTGAAACTATTCATCTCAATCATTATGTTGTCCTGTCTCTCTGTCCGTCCCTCTCTCTCTGTCTGTCCGTCCCTCTCTCTCTCTCTGTCCGTCCCTCTCTCTCTCTCTCTGTCCGTCCCTCTCTCTCTCTCTCTCTCTGTCCCTCTCTCTCTCTCTCTCTCTATGTCCGTCCCTCTCTCTCTCTCTCTGTCCGTCCCTCTCTCTCTCTCTCTGTCCGTCCCTCTCTCTCTCTCTCTGTCCGTCCCTCTCTCTCTCTCTATGTCCGTCCCTCTCTCTCTCTCTCTGTCCGTCCCTCTCTCTCTCTCTCTGTCCGTCCCTCTCTCTCTCTGTCTGTCCGTCCCTCTCTCTCTCTCTCTGTCCGTCCCTCTCTCTCTCTCTCTCTCTGTCCGTCCCTCTCTCTCTCTCTGTCCGTCCCTCTCTATCTCAATTCAATTCAATTCAAGGGCTTTATTGGCATGGGAAACATGTGTTAACATTGCCAAAGCAAGTGAGGTAGATAATATATAAAGTGAAATAAACAATAAAAATTAACAGTAAACATTACACATAGAGAAGTTTCAAAACAATCAAGACATTACAAATGTCATATTATATATATATACAGTGTTTTAACAATGTACAAATGGTTAAAGGACACAAGATAAAATAAATAAGCATAAATATGGGTTGTATTTACAGTGGTGTTTGTTCTTCACTGGTTGCCCTTTTCTCGTGGCAACAGGTCACAAATCTTGCTGCTGTGATGGAACACTGTGGAATTTCACCCAGTAGATATGAGAGTTTTTCAAATTTGGATTTGTTTTCGAATTCTTTGTGGATCTTGTGTAATCTGAATGTCTCTCTAATATGGTCATACATTGGGCAGGAGGTTAGGAAGTGCAGCTCAGTTTCCACCTCATTTTGTGGGCAGTGAGCACATAGCCTGTCTTCTCTTGAGAGCCATGTCTGCCATCTCTCTCTCTGTCCGTCCCTCTCTCTCTCTCTGTCCGTCCCTCTCTCTCTCTGTCCGTCCCTCTCTCTCTCTCTCTGTCCGTCCCTCTCTCTCTCTGTCCGTCCCTCTCTCTCTCTCTCTGTCCGTCCCTCTCTCTCTCTCTGTCCGTCCCTCTCTCTCTCTCTCTGTCCGTCCCTCTCTCTCTCTGTCCGTCCCTCTCTCTCTCTCTCTGTCCGTCCCTCTCTCTCTCTGTCCGTCCCTCTCTCTCTCTCTCTGTCCGTCCCTCTCTCTCTCTCTGTCCGTCCCTCTCTCTCTCTCTCTGTCCGTCCCTCTCTCTCTCTGTCCGTCCCTCTCTCTCTCTCTCTGTCCGTCCCTCTCTCTCTCTGTCCGTCCCTCTCTCTCTCTCTGTCCGTCCCTCTCTCTCTCTGTCCGTCCCTCTCTCTCTCTGTCCGTCCCTCTCTCTCTCTCTGTCCCTCTCTCCCTCTCTCTCTCTGTCCCTCCCCTTCTCGCTCTCTCTCTCTCTGTCCGTCCCTCTCTCTCTCTCTGTCCGTCCCTCCCTCTCTCTCTGTCCCTCTCTCCCTCTCTCTCTCTGTCCGTCCCCGTCTCTCTCTCCCTCTCTCTCTCCGTCCCTCTCTCTCTCCGTCCCTCTCTCTGTCCGTCCCTCTCTCTCTCTGTCCGCCCCTCTCTCTTTCTGTCCCTCTCTCTCTCTGTCCGCCCCTCTCTCTCTGTCCGTCCCTCTCTCTCTCTATCCGTCCCTCTCTCTCTGTCCGTCCCTCTCTCTCTCTGTCCGTCCCTCTCTCTCTATCCGTCCCTCTCTCTCTGTCCGTCCCTCTCTCTCTCTGTCCGTCCCTCTCTCTCTCTATCCGTCCCTCTCTCTCTGTCCGTCCCCCTCTCTCTCTCTCTGTCCGTCCCTCTCTCTCTCTATCCGTCCCTCTCTCTCTGTCCGTCCCTCTCTCTCTCTGTCCGTCCCTCTCTCTCTCTGTCCGTCCCTCTCTCTCTCTGTCCGCCCCTCTCTCTCTCTATCCGTCCCTCTCTCTCTGTCCGCCCCTCTCTCTCTGTCCGTCCCTCTCTCTCTCTGTCCGTCCCTCTCTCTCTATCCATCCCTCTCTCTCTCTCTGTCCGCCCCTCTCTCTCTGTCCGCCCCTCTCTCTCTCTATCCGTCCCTGTCTCTCTCTGTCCGCCCCTCTCTCTCTGTCCGCCCCTCTCTCTCTGTCCGCCCCTCTCTCTCTCTATCCGTCCCTCTCTCTCTCTGTCTGTCCCTCTCTCTCTCTTTCTGTCCGTCCCTCTCTCTTTCTGTCTGCCCCTCTCTCTCTGTCCTTCCCTCTCTCTCTCTGTCCGTCCCTCTCTCTCTGTCCGCCCCTCTCTCTCTCTGTCCGCCCCACTCTCTCTCTGTCCGTCCCTCTCCCTCTCTCTGTCCGTCCCCTCTCTCTCTCTGTCCGCCCCTCTCTCTCTGTCCGTCCCTCTCTCTCTATCCATCCCTCTCTCTCTCTCTGTCCGCCCCTCTCTCTCTGTCCGCCCCTCTCTCTCTCTATCCGTCCCTGTCTCTCTCTGTCCGCCCCTCTCTCTCTGTCCGCCCCTCTCTCTCTGTCCGCCCCTCTCTCTCTCTATCCGTCCCTCTCTCTCTCTGTCTGTCCCTCTCTCTCTCTCTCTGTCCGTCCCTCTCTCTTTCTGTCTGCCCCTCTCTCTCTGTCCTTCCCTCTCTCTCTCTGTCCGTCCCTCTCTCTCTGTCCGCCCCTCTCTCTCTCTGTCCGCCCCTCTCTCTCTCTGTCCGCCCCTCTCTATCTCTCTGTCCGTCCCTCTCCCTCTCTCTGTCCGTCCCTCTCCCTCTCTCTGTCCGTCCCCTCTCTCTCTCTGTCCGCCCCTCTCTCTCTGTCCGTCCCTCTCTCTCTCTCCGTCCCTCTCTCTCTGTCCGCCCCTCTCTCTCTGTCTGTCCCTCTCTCTCTATCCGTCCCTCTCTCTCTGTCCGTCCCTCTCTCTCTCTATCCGTCCCTCTCTCTCTCTATCCGTCCCTCTCTCTCTGTCCGTCCCCCTCTCTCTCTCTCTGTCCGTCCCTCTCTCTCTCTATCCGTCCCTCTCTCTCTGTCCGTCCCTCTCTCTCTCTGTCCGTCCCTCTCTCTCTCTACCCGTCCCTCTCTCTCTCTGTCCGCCCCTCTCTCTCTCTATCCGTCCCTCTCTCTCTGTCCGTCCCTCTCTCTCTCTGTCCGTCCCTCTCTCTCTCTGTCCGTCCCTCTCTCTCTCTGTCCGTCCCTCTCTCTCTCTATCCGTCCCTCTCTCTCTCTGTCCGCCCCTCTCTCTCTCTATCCGTCCCTGTCTCTCTCTGTCCGCCCCTCTCTCTCTGTCCGCCCCTCCCTCTCTGTCCGCCCCTCTCTCTCTCTGTCTGTCCCTCTCTCTCTCTCTCTGTCCGTCCCTCTCTCTTTCTGTCTGCCCCTCTCTCTATGTCCGTCCCTCTCTCTTTCTGTCCCTCTCTCTCTCTGTCCGCCCCTCTCTCTCTCTGTCCGCCCCTCTCTCTCTCTGTCTGTCCCTCTCTCTCTCTGTCCGTCCCTCTCTCTCTCTCTGTCCGTCCCTCTCTCTCTCTCTGTCCGTCCCTCTCTCTCTCTCTGTCCGTCCCTCTCTCTCTCTCTCTGTCCGTCCCTCTCTCTCTCTGTCCGTCCCTCTCTCTCTCTGTCCGTCCCTCTCTCTCTCTGTCCGTCCCTCTCTCTCTCTGTCCGCCCCTCTCTCTCTCTGTCCGCCCCTCTCTCTCTCTGTCCGTCCCTCTCTCTCTCTGTCCGTCCTTCTCTCTCTCTGTCCGTCCTTCTCTCTCTTTCTGTCCGCGCCTCTCTCTCTGTCCGTCTCTCTCTGTCCGCCCCTCTCTCTCTCTGTCCCTCTCTCTCTCTGTCCGTCCCTCTCTCTCTCTGTCCGTCCCTCTCTCTCTCTGTCCGTCCCTCTCTCTCTCTGTCCGTCCCTCTCTCTCTGTCCGTCCGTCTCTCTCTCCTTCTGTCCGTCCCTCTCTCTCTCTCTTTGTCCGTCCCTCTCTCTCTCTCTCTCTGTCCGTCCCTCTCTCTCTCTCTCTCTGTCCGTCCCTCTCTCTCTCTCTCTCTCTGTCCGTCTATCTCTCTCTCTGTCCGTCCCTCTCTCTCTCTCTTTCTGTCCGTCCCTCTCTCTCTCTCTCTGTCCGTCTCTCTCTCTCTTTCCGTCCCTCTCTCTCTCTCTTTCCGTCCCTCTCTCTCTCTCTGTCCGTCCCTCTCTCTCTCTCTGTCCGTCCCTCTTTCTCTCTGTCCGTCCTTCTCTCTCTCTGTCCGTCCCTCTCTCTCTCTCCAGAGTTATCAGTCTCTCAAATTCAAATTCAAATTCAAGCTGCTTTATTGGCATGAAAAACATTGTGTCAATATTGCCAAAGCAACAATGTATACAATATACATTGTAACAAAATTGTAAATGATAGCAAATAATAATATAAAATGGTAGTAAATAATAATACAAAAATAAATACAATAAAATGGTAACAGTCTACAGTAAACATTAATAATTATAGTAATAACAATAATAGTAATAATAAGTAAGTTACTGTTTACTATGCAGATGTTATTATTCAGTGTCCCTCAGGCTATGGCAGGAAAATACATATTTGGCTGCAAGAGGAGCCATTGTTCCTTCGCCCATGAGTATTCTTAGTTTTTCCTCTGGGTTCAATTTGTAAAAATTTGGAATATATGTAGTCATTTCTGTGAATAATGAATCTCTTTGTGAGGAATATTTATCACAGTAAAGGAGAAAGTGCATCTCTGTCTCTACCTCCCCTGTCATGCAGTGACCACATACACGCTCCTCTTTGGGTAGCCATGTCTTTTTATGTCTGCCGGTTTCTATTGCCAATCGGTGGTCACTCAGCCTGTACTTGGTAAGGATCTGTCTCTGCTTCGTATCTCTGACAGAGTAGAGATAATCAGCCAATTCATATTCTCTGTTTAGGGTCAGATAGCAATTTAGTCGGCTTTGGGATTTTGTTTCGTTTTTCCAGTATTGTAAATATGATTCCTTTGATTGGTTCATGATTTTGCTTATTGGAATTCTTTCTTTTGAAGCAGTGCTGGCGTCAGCTTGGTTGGTGAGGTCCAACACCATCTGACTGAGAGGGCTCGTTTCTGGGCTCAGCTCTTGGGCTTGAAGTGCTTTAAATTGCAGACTCGAATTTGGACTTGAATTTAGATGTAGCCAAAATTTTAATGATCTTTTCTGTATTTTCATTATTACTGGAAAACGGCCCAATTCTGCCCTACATGCATTAGTTGGTGTATTTCTCTGGACTTGTAGAATTTTCCGACAGAATTCTGCATGTAGGGCTTCAATTGGATGTTTGTCCCACATTCTCTCTCTCTCTCTCTCCAGAGTTATCAGTCTCTCTCTCTCTCTCTCTCTCTCTGTCCAGAGTTATCAGTCTCTCTCTCTCTCTCTCTCTCTCTCTCTCTCCAGAGTTATCAGTCTCTCTCTCTCTCTCTCTCTCCAGAGTTATCAGTCTCTCTCTCTCTCTCTCTCTCTCTCCAGAGTTATCAGTCTCTCTCTCTCTCTCTCTCTCCAGAGTTATCAGTCTCTCTCTCTCTCTCTCTCCAGAGTTATCAGTCTCTCTCTCTCTCTCTCTCTCTCTCCAGAGTTATCAGTCTCTCTCTCTCTCTCTCTCCAGAGGTATCAGTCTCTCTCTCTCTCTCTCTCTCTCTCCAGAGGTATCAGTCTCTCTCCAGTATCAGAGCATCTTCAGACTTACCCAGCATCGTTGTCCGTCCTCTTCAGTACTTTGGAGATGTGAGTAAGACTGTGTCTGAACTGAGAGAGAAACTAGAAGACTTCCTTAAAGGAGAATGGACCAAGATCTCCACTACAGGTGTGTTGAAAACAATAAGAACATCAACTTTAGACCATTGAAAGTTCCCTACTAGTCATATACATGTGGAATATGGTCTGATGATAACATTCCCTCTCTCTGTCAATGTGTTTGTGTGTCTGTAGTGAATATAGTGGATGTTGTACTGCCTCCAGAGCCCAAGACCAGAGAACAGTTGTTACAATGTGAGTCTCTTTATTGTGAAGTAACTAACAGTCTCTTTTTACTGACACTCCTAACAATCCCTCTAGAAATATATAGCAATAGTAGATCTAATCAAAGACTGGGTATCTATCTGACTCCTCATATTTCTCTGATTTGATCTCTGCTGTGCTCTAATCAAAGACAGGGTAGATACAGTATCTGACTTAACTTATTGTTCTGACTCCCCTCATTGGTCTCTGCTCTTCTCCCAGATTCCTGTCAGCTCACACTGGACCCAAACACAGCACACACACGCCTCTCTCTGTCTGAAAGGAACAGAAAGGTGACACGTACAGGCCAAGTCCAACCATATCCTGACCATCCAGACAGATTCACCAACTACTGTCAGGTTCTGTGTAGAGAGGGTCTGTCTGGACGCTGTTACTGGGAGGTGGAGTGGACTGGTGATGTTGTTACTGCAGTCTCATATAAAGACATCAGCAGAACAGAGAGAGGTAATGATGGTAGATTTGGACTCAATAACAAGTCCTGGAGTTTACATTACTCTAGAGGTGGTTATTGGTTCAGACACAATAATGTTGAGACTAAAGTATCAGGCCCTCAGTCCTCCAGAGTAGGAGTGTACCTGGATCACAAGGCAGGTACTCTGTCCTTCTACAGTGTCTCTGACACAGTGACCCTCCTCCACAGAGTCCAGACCACATTCACTCAGCCCCTCTATCCTGGGTTTGGTCTCTATAATTATAATTATACTGCTGAGCTGGTTAAACTGTAGTAGGGTCCACATAGATACTAGTCATGCTGGTGTAGTCTATAGCTGAGCTGGTTAAACTGTAGTAGGGTCCACATAGATACTAGTCATGCTGGTGTAGTCTATAGCTGAGCTGGTTAAACTGTAGTAGGGTCCACATAGATACTAGTCATGTTGGTGTAGTCTATAGCTGAGCTGGTTAAACTGTAGTAGGGTCCACATAGATACTAGTCATGCTGGTGTAGTCTATAGCTGAGCTGGTTAGACTGTAGTAGGGTCCACATAGATACTAGTCATGCTGGTGTAGTCTATAGCTGAGCTGGTTAAACTGTAGTAGGGTCCACATAGATACTAGTCATGCTGGTGTAGTCTATAGCTGAGCTGGTTAAACTGTAGTAGGGTCCACATAGATACTAGTCATGCTGGTGTAGTCTATAGCTGAGCTGGTTAAACTGTAGTAGGGTCCACATAGATACTAGTCATGCTGGTGTAGTCTATAGCTGAGCTGGTTAAACTGTAGTAGGGTCCACATAGATACTAGTCATGCTGGTGTAGTCTATAGCTGAGCTGGTTAAACTGTAGTAGGGTCCACATAGATACTAGTCATGCTGGTGTAGTCTATAGCTGAGCTGGTTAAACTGTAGTAGGGTCCACATAGATACTAGTCATGCTGGTGTAGTCTATAGCTGAGCTGGTTAAACTGTAGTAGGGTCCACATAGATACTAGTCATGCTGGTGTAGTCTATAGCTGAGCTGGTTAAACTGTAGTAGGGTCCACATAGATACTAGTCATGCTGGTGTAGTCTATAGCTGAGCTGGTTAAACTGTAGTAGGATCCACATAGATACTAGTCATGCTGGTGTTGTCTATAGCTGAGCTGGTTAAACTGTAGTAGGGTCCACATAGATACTAGTCATGCTGGTGTAGTCTATAGCTGAGCTGGTTAAACTGTAAACTGATTTGTTATTAATTAAAATTCAAGACAATGTTTTAATCTTGTACATTTCCATGAATCATGATGTCTGGTGTTGATGTATATTGGTTGTCCTTCAGAACCATTGATATGTTTTCTCAGTTGGTTCTCTGTCTCTATGTAATTCTCCTCAGTATCATTGATCAGCTTGTTGGCTCGGTCCTAATTGATGTGTTCTCTGTCACCTGGAGCTGCATGGAAAATGGTCCAGGAACTAAAGGACAATTCAGGACTAGTCAGCCCACTACAAGCTGGTATCACTTACTTTCTACTAAACGATATGTTCTGGTTTCCCAGACACAGATGAATCCTAGTCCTGGACTAAACAGTATGTTCAATGTAGATGTCCAGGAAACCGGCCCTAAATGTGTCATCTTTCATCCTCCCATACTGCTCAGTCCAGCAACATTAAACCTGTCCAGCAGGTGGTGCTGTTGACCAAACAATAAAACCAGCAGATATCTTGACTTGCCACTCAGTATATCAGTAATGTTCAGAATAGTACTTTAATATCATTGGAGATTGATGGTCTTTTTAATCCACTATCCAGAGTCAGGAACAGATGAAGTTAGGTCTGCTACTGTTCAGTGATTAAATATGATTTATGGTGATGGGAAATAATAAAAAACACTCAACTTCATCTAGTAATAGTTTTCCTTTGTTATTTATTCCAAGGTGTGTCTTTAACTTGTAAATGTATTGTGTGGAGGTGAGCTAGTGGTGTGGCTGATAGAATAGAATGAAAAGGGAGGAGGGGAGGAAGAGGGGAGGAGTGAAGGGCTGTTCAAGAAACCAGATGAGGAAGAGGAAGATGTTCAGGGGAATTACTGTCTCTGTTCCAAATGGTTCCCTATTCCCTACGTAGTGCACTACGGTGCATCTTACCAGGTCTAAAGTAGTGTTCTACGTAGGGAACAGGGTGTAGATTTATTACAATATCATTATCAACAATATATTAGATCTCCACCCCCCCACTTCCTGTCTGTCATCCCCCAGTTCTGTTAAGACTTCCTCTCATTGAACTGGGCCTCATTCTAAATGGTCACTTTGTATTGATAGTCCATACTGGTCTTTACTATGGTTCTACATACAGTATCTGTATTGATAGTCCATACTGGTCTTTACTATGGTTCTACATACAGTACCTGTATTGATAGTCCATACTGGTCTTTACTATGGTTCTACATACAGTACCTGTATTGATAGTCCATACTGGTCTTTACTATGGTTCTACATACAGTACCTGTACTGATAGTCCATACTGGTCTTTACTATGGTTCTATATACAGTATCTGTATTGATAGTCCATACTGGTCTTTACTATGGTTCTACATACAGTACCTGTATTGATAGTCCATACTGGTCTTTACTATGGTACTACATATAGTACTTGTATTGATAGTCCATACTGGTCTTTACTATGGTTCTACATACAGTACCTGTATTGATAGTCCATACTGGTCTTTACTATGGTTCTACATACAGTATCTGTATTGATAGTCCATACTGGTCTTTACTATGGTTCTACATACAGTATCTGTATTGATGAGGGCCTCATCATCTGACTGCACAAAGAAAGCCAGGGACTGCAGTGTGTTCCAGTCTCCAGCAGGGGGCAGTAAAATCCTATGGACCTGAAAGAGACTGCAGTGTGCTCCAGTCTCCAGCAGGGGGCAGTAAAACCCTATGGACCTGAAAGAGACTGCAGTGTGCTCCAGTCTCCAGCAGGGGGCAGTAAAACCCTATGGACCTGAAAGGGACTGCAGTGTGCTCCAGTCTCCAGCAGGGGGCAGTAAAACCCTATGGACCTGAAAAGGAAAGTGAGGAGTAAAAATCAAGGTGAATTTACATTTATGTTTCCACAGAGACCTGAATCATATTCACGAGGCGCCAAACTGAAGAATATGAACTGAAACACGAAGGGACTAACTGAACTAAAATAATTCTGTTGCTAAATGTTTTGCTACAGTGTTCTCTAATCATTACGACCCTGGATTCAAATACTGTTTAATATCTAAAAAATTCTTTGAGCATTTCCTTTAGTCCTCCAGGTGGGCGGGGTTTGTTTGTACTTTTAGGACTTTTGTATTGGCTCCATTACAACAAACTCATTCAACCACTGCTCATTAAGTATTCAATATTATTTTAAATACTATTTGAACACATCTGTTTCCACATGCAATACGCCTGCAACGTCTTGTATGATCTCATCAGGTGAAGGTGTGTCAAATGGAAGGGCAAGTCTCACCACTGAGAGGAAAACATCACTGGTCCACCTCTGCATCAGGTCAGCTGTGTTGATCAGTACTGTCCCAGGGATGCTGGGAGCAGAGATGAACTCCCCTGACCTGGTACCACCTATGGAGTTGTCATTTTAATATCAGTTTAACCCCATTACTGCTATAACACATAAACCATGTTAATAGAATGAAATGGATCCAGGTTCCATTTATTCTACAATAGATTTACTGCCTGTGGATCACTTCTCCAAAGTGGTCTGAAATCAAGATGACTGCAGGTCTGAATCCCAAACTAATGGGGGGAAATGGATCCATCTAATAAGATGGTATTTAGAGGTTTGAACCTTTCTATTGGGGTGAACAATCCCCTTAACATACAGTACCAGTCAAAAGTTTGGACACACCAATTCATTCAAGGGTTTTTCTTTATTTTTACTATTTCCTACATTGTAGAATAATAGTGAAGACATCAAAACTATGAAATAACACATATGGAATCATGTAGTAACCAAAAACGTGTTCAACAAATCAAGTGGAGGCCAGGTCATCTGGTGCAGCACTCCATCACTCTCCTTCTTGGTCAAATAGCCCTTACACAGCCTGGAGGGGTGTTGGGTCATTGTCCTGCTGAAAAACAAATGATAGTCCCACTAAGCACAAACCAGATGAGATGGCGTATTGCTGCAGAATGCTGTGGTTGCTATGCTGGTTAAGTGTGCCTTGAATTCTAAATAAATCACTGACATTGTCACCAGCAAAGCACCATCACACCTCCTCCTCCATGCTTCACGGTGGAAAATACATATGCAGAGATCATCTGTTCACCTACTCTGCTTCTCACAAAGACACGGCGGTTGGAACCAGAAGTCTTAAATCTGGACTCATCAGACGAAAAGACAGATTTCCACCGGTCTAATGTCCATTGCTCGTGTTTCTTGACCCAAGCAAGTCTCTTCTTATTATTGATGTCCTTTAGTAGTGGTTTCTTTGCAGCAATTGATAGTGTAGGTGTTTTCTGTTAATTAACAGAATGTGTTTCTTGTTAAAAGGCTGAATATCACTAAAGGGAATAAGCAAAGACACAATGTGTAATTCTAGAAATGAGTTTACTTATTGGTATAATTCTATAATGAACTATAGTTATCTGTACTTAATGGTATAATTCTATCATGAACTATAGTTATCTGTACTTATTGGTATAATTCTATAATGAACTATAGTGATCTGTACTTATTATTTCCTGGAAATAATGTATAGGTGCGCCACCAATATAATTGATCCAAGGAACTAGAGGGGAGGGGAACCCCGCCTAGAGTAAAGAACTTAGATTTGGAAACAATGGTGGAGTAAAGCCGAGGGGATCTGGTTATTAGCATAAAGTGGAGGGACGATGACACTTCTATAAGCATGAAACTGTATAAAAGGAGTGGACTGAGACTGAGTCCGGCAGTTGGTCCATGGCCCAGCTCGGCTTGTTACTTTGTAATAAAGTCTATTTGAATTCACAAGATCTGGTAACTGAGAAATATAAATGAGCGAATATTTCCACGACATAAATGGCGAGCTTGCCAAGAGTGGCTACAAGGTACCAGCAAATGGTGGAAAACTCTGTGACTGCAGACGGGTCTTTCTGGACGAATTGAGCAAACAGGTGGCCACCTAGATGAGAGGTAAGCTGTTTTTATGTAACTAGCGAAGTCAGTTAAGAACAAATTCTTATTTACATTGACAGCCTACTGGGGAACAGTGGATTAACTGCCTTGTTCAGGGGCAGAACGACAGATTTTTAGATTGTCAGCTCGGGAATTTGATGTTGCAACCTTTCAAATGATTAGTCCAATGCTCTAACCACTAGGCTACCTGCCGCCCCAGTTCTTACTTACTTCTTACTTATAAAAACACCAAGTAGGTTTCTCAAAATGTATTGAACTAAACTATTATCGTGAGCTTTTGAATTCAATAAATGCATGCAAAATAATGGAAGAATAAACATGAACAAATGAAAAAGCTTTAAGGGCTGTAACAGAATAAAATAAATAATATTGTGGCCGCTGCAGATTGGGAGTTGTGTGTTTCATCTGTTCTGGATGGTTCAGTTGAGTGGAGTTATTCACCTGTCTTGTTCAGGTGGTTCATCTGACCAGTCTGTTCAGTCTGTTTGTTCAGTCTGTTTGAGTTAGGATTGTGTTGTCTGATTCAGTTTGGCCAGACTTGTTTGTTCAGTCTGTTTGAGTTAGGATTGTGTTCTCTGATTCAGTTTGGCCAGACTTGTTTGTTCAGTCTGTTTGAGTTAGGATTGTGTTGTCTGATTCAGTTTGTTCAGACTTCTTTGTTCAGTCTGTTTGAGTTAGGATTGTGTTGTCTGATTCACTTTGTTCAGACTTGTTTGATTGGAACTGTTTGAGTTTGCGCCCAAACATTCATCTTATTGAATCAGTCTGAGTCAGGTGAGTCATTCAATTCATCTGGGGCATTTATTCCATCTCATTCATCTGTCCTGTTGACTGTTCTGTTTCATCCAGTTTGGAGTGGGAACTGTCCATCTGCATGGTTGAATATATTTAAATTAAATACCTGTGGTTACTGTCCTATAGTGTCTAGGAAGTGTATCGATAGGGGACTACTCAGACAGGCAAATAGACCTGTGGTTACTGTCCTATAGTGTCTAGGAAGTGTATCGATATGGGACTACTCAGACAGGCAAATAGACCTGTAGTTACTGTCCTATAGTGTCTAGGAAGTGTATCAAGCAATGCAGGTGTAGAAGCACGGTGGTTAGGAAAAACTCCCTAGAAAGGCCAAAACCTAGGAAGAAACCTAGAGAGGAACCAGGCTATGTGGGGTGGCCAGTCCTCTTCTGGCTGTGCCGGGTGGAGATAATAACAGAACATGGCCAAGATGTTCAAATGTTCATAAATGACCAGCATGGTCGAATAGTAATAAGGCAGAACAGTTGAAACTGGAGCAGCAGCACAGCCAGGTGGACTGGGGACAGCAAGGATTCATCATGTCAGGTAGTCCTGGGGCATGGTCCTAGGGCTCAGGTCCTCCGAGAGAGAGAAAGAGAGAAGGAGAGAATTAGAGAAAGCACACTTAGATTCACACAGGACACCGAATAGGACACAAGAAGTACTCCAGATATAACAAATTGACCCCAGCCCCCCGACACATAAACTACTGCAGCATAAATACTGGAGGCTGAGACAGGAGGGGTCAGGAGACAATGTGGCCCCATCCGAGGACACCCCCAGACAGGGCCAAACAGGAAGGATATAACCCCACCCACTTTGCCAAAGCACAGCCCCCACACCACTAGAGGGATATCTTCAACCACCAACTTACCATCCTGAGACAAGGCTGAGTATAGCCCACAAAGATCTCCGCCATGGCACAACCCAAGGGGGGGTGCCAACCCAGACAGGATGACCACATCAGTGAATCAACCCACTCAGGTGACGCACCCCTTCCAGGGACGGCATGAGAGAGCCCCAGTAAGCCAGTGAGTCAGCCCCTGTAATAGGGTTAGAGGCAGAGAATCCCAGTGGAAAGAGGGGAACGGCCAGGCAGAGACAGCAAGGGCGGTTCGTTGCTCCAAAGCCTTTCCGTTCACCTTCCCACTCCTAGGCCAACCCCTTCAGCTGTTGGTGCTGAAAGGGTTGCACACTTCTCTCGGATCGTCACTTGACTGTGACCTGGTAGGGAGGACGCACCCAGTCCCACACTACTTCTCCCGGACCGTCACTTGACTGTGACCTGGCAGGGAGGACACACCCAGTCCCACACTACTTCTCCCGGACCGTCACTTGACTGTGACCTGGCAGGGAGGACACATCCAGTCCCACACTACTTCTCCTGGAACGTCACTTGACTGTGACCTGGCAGTGAGGATGCACCCAGTCCCACACTACTTCTCCCGGACCGACACTTGACTGTGACCTGGTAGGGAGGACGCACCCAGTCCCACACTACTTCTCCCGGACCGTCACTTGACTGTGACCTGGCAGGGAGGACAAACCCAGCCCCACACTGAAGGAGGCAAGTGTGAATGGAACATGAATAACCATTGAACTAATATAATACTAGAAGTTTGAACAGGATAAATTAAAAATACATGAACACTACAAAATAAAATGGTAATAAATGTCATGACGATATCAGCGATTGACCAGTAAGACCATTAAACATTACATACTGTGCTGCAAGGTAGAAGAATATACAGTACAGAGAAACATACAAGTAATAACATTTGAAGTAAGCAGATACTCAATAAGAGAGAACAATTATAAAACCTAGAGACAGGGGTAATAACCAATAACCAATAGTGCAATAATCAGAGAAAGAAAAGTAATGTGGATATCAATAGGAGGGAACAGCGTGGGGTCAAGACATCCAGGACTTAACGGACTGTTAGGAAGGTTTGGCCCTGGACCAGGAGGGAGAAATATAACAACAAGAGAAACAGAGAGGTTTTAATAAAGTGAAGAGCACAATACAACGAAACTAGGGAGCAAAATAAATAGGAATATCGCAGGAAGTTAAAGGAATAAACAGACAAATAAAACCGGAAATAAGAATATCAGTAACGTTAGAACAAATAAGGAAGTTAATAAATGAAAGAGCAGCAATAATAAAAATATAACCTGTCAGTAGACTAATATTAAAGACAATACTAGTAACTAGCAGACCTAACACAGGAAAAGGAATACAACTGAGACTGATGGTAGGAAGACCACAAATACAGGCTGCAAAAATGAGTAAAACAGCAGAATAAATTCTGGGCGCCAGGCGTCCCCTATGGAAGGAAGAACTAATAGAAATGTTTAGAAATGGGAAAACGCAGCAGGAAAATGGGCACTAAATGGTCAGAGGAGGGAACATTTGATGTCTCAGTATGTGAGGAAATGGAAACTCTAATAAAAACACATAAAACTAGTGACACAGGAAAGAAAAGGAAAGAGAACACGAGGTGATAAACATGTTCAAAGCAGAAGGATTGTTGGAAAGTATAAAGAAAACTGGAGGAATGTTGAAGAAAGAATGAAAAGTCAGACAGGAAGAAGGTGGAATAGTTGGCAAAACCTCCACTTACTTAGCTACAAAAAGACTGGGTCCTGTTTTAGGGGTGGGGCTATTGGTCATTGGAAAAGGGAGTGTAAAGACATCACAGCGTAGGGAGACAGAGTACTGTTTTAGGGGTGGGGCTATTGGTCATTGGAAAAGGGAGAGTAAAGACATCACAGCGTAGGGAGACAGAGTACTGTTTTAGGGGTGGGGCTATTTGGTCATTGGAGAAGGGAGAGTAAAGTGGGACTGGAACAAAACCTATAAAAAGACTGGGTTAGCCTCGGTTCGATTCATCCTTTTGAGAGCAGCAGGAGAGGAAATGTCACATATCGGTGTATAGCCTCGGTTCGATCGATAGAGGTTACAGATTCTATGTGAAGGAAGGTGTATGAGATCACGCCTTACTCAACGTTTTAGTAGAGGCCAGGGATCACAGGAAAACGTATTTTGGGTTGAAGAATCTGGTGAAATGCCAGGGGAAGGGATTCTAAAGGGAACACATTTAAATCATATTGCCAAACACTCCTTGTTAACTCAGAAAGTCTTGTGTTTTTTGATCTCATGAGATGTTGAATGTGGTTTTATTCTGAAATAGATTTAAATTAGATGTGGTTTTATTCTGATATAGATTTCTAGAATGTAGGAAAGGGGTGGAGGGGTAACGAGGAATTAGCAAAGGGGTTACTAAACCTAAAATGAAGTGGACATGTTTTCAGTTAGTTCCTGAACATTGTGGTGGTTATGGAGAATAGGACTGAATAAAAGATACATAAACGTTGGTGGGTTGAAACAAACATTTCATGATGAGAGTAAAGACAGTGGATTTACAATTATCATGTTTAGTTTATAATTAATACATTTAATGATGAGAGTAAGGACAGTGGATTTACAATTATCATGTTTGGTTTATAATTAATACATTTAATGATGAGAGTAAAGACAGTGGATTTACATTATCATGTTTAGTTTATAATTAATACATTTAATGATGAGAGTAAAGACAGTGGATTTACAATTATGTTTGGTTTATAATTAATACATTTAATGATGAGAGTAAGGACAGTGGATTTACAATTATCATGTTTGGTTTATAATTAATACATTTAATGATGAGAGTAAAGACAGTGGATTTACAATTATCATGTTTGGTTTATAATTAATACATTTAATGATGAGAGTAAAGGACAGTGGATTTACAATTATCATGTTTGGTTTATAATTAATACATTTTGGCTTGCTGATTAAAATGTAACATAGTGAATGCTAACGAAATGTACAATTTCTTTTCCAGAAAAGGGGGTTTCATTATCTCTCGTTGGGAATGTCCCCGGAGACTGTGGTATCGGGGAGAGCAGGATAAAAGTATCTGGATTAGGCCATAAACAGACTTCCAGATAAGTGAGGCCTTGTTCAGGTGTGTTTTTGACCTACGGTTCACCAGCACACACACACAATTTACTGGTTACCAATATGCATTAGTGGTGTTGATACTGTGGGATTTATTTCGGATGGGGTCTTTTCAATTCAGTTGTAAATTGGGTTTGAAGAAGGATGGAAATGTTTGGAAGGTTTTGAAATGGTTTGTGAAGGACAGGGAAAGAAAAGAGAGAGGGAATATTTAATGGTGTCAAATGCCCTGTATCCTGACTTTCTGGTGAGACCAGAACAATCTCACTAGAAATGATAGAAACAGAGGGATTAAATTATAAAATGAATGAGAAACACCAGTTTCTACTCTATTTAACCATTGCTTTATGAGACAAGTTGATTGGTTATTCAAATTAGTTTATTTTTGATTTAACAGCACACTGCAGTCCCTTTCAGGTCCATAGGGTTTTACTGCCCCCTGCTGGAGACTGGAGCACACTGCAGTCCCTTTCAGGTCCATAGGGTTTTACTGCCCCCTGCTGGAGACTGGAGCACACTGCAGTCCCTTTCAGGTACATAGGGTTTTACTGCCCCCTGCTGGAGACTGGAGAACACTGCAGTCCCTTTCAGGTCCATAGGGTTTTACAACCCCTGCTGTGACGGATCCAAAAAATATCCCCAGGTGAAGGCAGGGTCCCATCTCATCCAACACATCAATGACTCTTATAGGAGGGAGGGAGCATTACTCATGTTAAGCTATGGAATGAACTGTACATTTTATGGTGAATTTTAGTATGGACTATCAATACAGATACTGTATGTAGAACCATAGTAAAGACCAGTATGGACTATCAATACAGATACTGTATGTAGAACTATAGTAAAGACCAGTATGGACTATCAATACAGATACTGTATGTAGAACCATAGTAAAGACCAGTATGGACTATCAATACAGGTACTGTATGTAGAACCATAGTACAGACCAGTATGGACTATCAATACAGGTACTGTATGTAGAACCATAGTAAAGACCAGTATGGACTATCAATACAGGTACTGTATGTAGAACCATAGTAAAGACCAGTATGGACTATCAATACAGGTACTGTATGTAGAACCATAGTAAAGACCAGTATGGACTATCAATACAGATACTGTATGTAGAACCATAGTAAAGACCAGTATGGACTATCAATACAGATACTGTATGTAGAACCATAGTAAAGACCAGTATGGACTATCAATACAGATACTGTATGTAGAACCATAGTAAAGACCAGTATGGACTCTCAATACAGGTACTGTATGTAGAACCATAGTAAAGACCAGTATGGACTATCAATACAGATACTGTATGTAGAACCATAGTAAAGACCAGTATGGACTATCAATACAGGTACTGTATGTAGAACCATAGTAAAGACCAGTATGGACTATCAATACAGATACTGTATGTAGAACCATAGTAAAGACCAGTATGGACTATCAATACAGATACTGTATGTAGAACCATAGTAAAGACCAGTATGGACTATCAATACAGATACTGTATGTAGAACCATAGTAAAGACCAGTATGGACTATCAATACAAAGTGACCATTTAGAATGAGGCCCAGTTCAATGAGAGGAAGTCTTAACAGAACTGGGGGGTGACAGACAGGAAGTGGGGGGGTGGAGATGTAATATATTTTTGTGCCAAACACTAAAGCATGATATTGTAATAAATCTACACCCTATTCCCTATGTAGAACACTACTTTAGACCTGGTCAGAAGCACCGTAGTGCACTACATAGGGAATAGGGAACCATTTGGAACAGAGACAGTAATTCCCCTGAACATCTTCCTCTTCCTCATCTGGTTTCTTGAACAGCCCTTCACTCCTCCCCTCTTCCTCCCCTCCTCCCTTTTCATTCTATTCTATCAGCCACACCACTAGCTCACCTCCACACAATACATTTACAAGTTAAAGACACACCTTGGAATAAATAACAAAGGAAAACTATTACTAGATGAAGTTGAGTGTTTTTTATTATTTCCCATCACCATAAATCATATTTAATCACTGAACAGTAGCAGACCTAACTTCATCTGTTCCTGACTCTGGATAGTGGATTAAAAAGACCATCAATCTCCAATGATATTAAAGTACTATTCTGAACATTACTGATATACTGAGTGGCAAGTCAAGATATCTGCTGGTTTTATTGTTTGGTCAACAGCACCACCTGCTGGACAGGTTTAATGTTGCTGGACTGAGCAGTATGGGAGGATGAAAGATGACACATTTAGGGCCGGTTTCCTGGACATCTACATTGAACATACTGTTTAGTCCAGGACTAGGATTCATCTGTGTCTGGGAAACCAGACCATATAGTTTAGTAGAAAGTAAGTGATACCAGCTTGTAGTGGGCTGACTAGTCCTGAATTGTCCTTTAGTTCCTGGACCATTTTCCATGCAGCTCCAGGTGACAGAGAACACATCAATTAGGACCGAGCCAACAAGCTGATCAATGATACTGAGGAGAATTACATAGAGACAGAGAACCAACTGAGAAAACATATCAATGGTTCTGAATGACAACCAATATACATCAACACCAGACATCATGATTCATGGAAATGTACAAGATTAAAACATTGTATTGAATTTTAATTAATAACAAATCAGTTTACAGTTTAACCAGTTCAGCTATAGACTACACCAGCATGACTAGTATCTATGTGGACCCTACTACAGTTTAACCAGCTCAGCTATAGACTACACCAGCATGACTAGTATCTATGTGGACCCTACTACAGTTTAACCAGCTCAGCAGTACCTCCTACATAGAGCCTAAACCCAGGATAGAGGGGCTGAGTGAATGTGGTCTGGACTCTGTGGAGGAGGGTCATTGTGTCAGAGACACTGTAGAAGGACAGAGTACCTGCCTTGTGATCCAGGTACACTCCTACTCTGGAGGACTGAGGGCCTGATACTTTAGTCTCAACATTATTGTGTCTGAAACAATAACCACCTCTAGAGCACTCTAATCTCCAGGACTTGTTATTGTATCCAAATCCACTATCTGTCCCTGTTCTGCTGATGTCTTTATATGAGACTGCTGTAACAACAACAACACCAGTCCACTCCACTTCCCAGTAACAGCGTCCAGACAGACCCTCTCTACACAGAACCTGCCAGTAGTTGGTGAATCTGTCTGGATGTTCAGGATATGGTTGGACATGGCCTGTATTGGTCACCTTTCTGTTCCCTTCAGACAGAGAGAGGTGTGTTTGTGCTGTGTTTGGGTCCAGTGTGAGCTGACAGGAATCTGGGAGAAGAGCAGAGACCAATGAGGGGAGTCAGAACAATAAGTTAAGTCAGATACTGTATCTACCCTGTCTTTGATTAGAGCACAGCAGAGATCAAATCAGAGAAATATGAGGAGTCAGATAGATACCCAGTCTTTGATTAGATCTACTATTGCTATATATTTCTAGAGGGATTGTTAGGAGTGTCAGTAAAAAGAGACTGTTAGTTACTTCACAATAAAGAGACTCACATTGTAACAACTGTTCTCTGGTCTTGGGCTCTGGAGGCAGTACAACATCCACTATATTCACTACAGACACACAAACACATTGACAGAGAGAGGGAATGTTATCATCAGACCATATTCCACATGTATATGACTAGTAGGGAACTTTCAATGGTCTAAAGTTGATGTTCTTATTGTTTTCAACACACCTGTAGTGGAGATCTTGGTCCATTCTCCTTTAAGGAAGTCTTCTAGTTTCTCTCTCAGTTCAGACACAGTCTTACTCACATATCCAAAGTACTGAAGAGGACGGACAACGATGCTGGGTAAGTCTGAAGATACACTGATACTGGAGAGAGACTGATACCTCTGGAGAGAGAGAGAGAGAGAGACTGATAACTCTGGAGAGAGAGAGAGAGAGAGAGAGAGAGAGAGAGAGAGAGAGACTGATAACTCTGGAGAGAGAGAGAGAGACTGATACCTCTGGACAGAGAGAGGGAGAGACAGGGACAGAGAGAGGGAGAGACAGGGACAGAGAGAGGGAGAGACCGACAGAGAGAGGGAGAGACAGGGACGGAGAGAGGGAGAGACAGGGACGGAGAGAGGGAGAGACCGACAGAGAGAGGGAGAGACAGGGACGGAGAGAGGGAGAGACAGGGACGGAGAGAGGGAGAGACAGGGACAGAGAGAGGGAGAGACAGGGACAGAGAGAGGAAGAGACAGGGACAGAGAGAGGGAGAGACGAGGAAAGAGAGAGGAAGAGACAGAGAGAGGGAGAGACAGAGAGAGAGGGAGAGAAAGGAACGGAGAGACAGAGAGAGAGGGAGAGAAAGGAACGGAGAGAGGGAGAGACAGAGAGAGGGAGAGACCGACAGAGACAGGGACAGAGAGAGGGAGAGACAGAGAGAGCGAGAGACCGACAGAGACAGGGACAGAGAGAGGGAGAGACAGGGACAGAGAGAGGGAGAGACAGAGACAGAGAGAGGAAGAGACAGAGAGAGAGAGGGTCAGACAGAGAGAGAGAGGGTCGGACAGAGAGAGAGAGGGTCGGACAGAGAGAGAGAGGGTCGGACAGAGAGAGAGAGAGGGAAGGACAGAGAGAGAGAGAGGGACGGACAGAGAGAGAGAGAGGGACGGACAGAGAGAGAGAGAGGGACGGACAGACAGAGAGAGGGACGGACAGACAGAGAGAGGGACGACAGAGAGAGAGAGAGGGACGGCAGAGAGAGAGAGAGAGAGACGGACGACAGAGAGAGAGAGAGAGAGGGACGAACAGAGAGAGAGAGGGGTGGACAGAGAGAGAGAGGGGTGGACAGAGAGAGAGAGAGGTGGACAGAGAGAGAGAGAGAGACGGACGACAGAGAGAGAGAGAGAGAGGGACGAACAGAGAGAGAGAGAGAGGGACGAACAGAGAGAGAGAGGGGTGGACAGAGAGAGAGAGAGGTGGACAGAGAGAGAGAGAGAGAGAGAGAGAGACAGAGACAGAGAGAGAAAGGGACGGACAGAGAGAGAGAGGGACGGACAGAGAGAGAGAGGGACGGACAGAGAGAGAGAGAGGGACGGACCGAGAGAGAGAGGGGTGGACAGAGAGAGAGAGGGGTGGACAGAGAGAGAGAGGGGTGGACAGAGAGAGAGAGGGACGGACAGAGAGAGAAAGGGACGGACAGAGAGAGAGAGGGACGGACCGAGAGAGAGAGGGGTGGACAGAGAGAGAGGGGGGTGGACAGAGAGAGAGAGGGGTGGACAGAGAGAGAGAGAGGGACGGACAGAGAGAGAGGAACGGACAGACAGAGAGAGAGAGGGAGCGACAGGGATGGACAGAGAGAGAGACAGGGACGGAGAGAGGGAGAGACAGGGACGGAGAGAGGGAGAGACAGGGACGGAGAGAGGGAGAGACAGGGACGGAGAGAGGGAGAGACAGGGACAGAGAGAGGGAGAGACAGGGACAGAGAGAGGGAGAGACAGGGACAGAGAGAGGGAGAGACAGGGACAGAGAGAGGAAGAGACAGGGACAGAGAGAGGGAGAGACGAGGAAAGAGAGAGGAAGAGACAGAGAGAGGGAGAGACAGAGAGAGAGGGAGAGAAAGGAACGGAGAGAGGGAGAGACAGAGAGAGGGAGAGACCGACAGAGACAGGGACAGAGAGAGGGAGAGACAGAGAGAGCGAGAGACCGACAGAGACAGGGACAGAGAGAGGGAGAGACAGGGACAGAGAGAGGGAGAGACAGAGACAGAGAGAGGAAGAGACAGAGAGAGAGAGGGTCAGACAGAGAGAGAGAGGGTCGGACAGAGAGAGAGAGGGTCGGACAGAGAGAGAGAGGGTCGGACAGAGAGAGAGAGGGTCGGACAGAGAGAGAGAGGGTCAGACAGAGAGAGAGAGGGTCAGACAGAGAGAGAGAGGGTCAGACAGAGAGAGAGAGGGTCAGACAGAGAGAGAGAGGGTCAGACAGAGAGAGAGAGGGTCAGACAGAGAGAGAGAGGGTCAGAGAGAGAGAGAGAGGGTCAGACAGAGAGAGAGAGGGTCAGACAGAGAGAGAGAGGGTCAGACAGAGAGAGAGAGGGTCAGACAGAGAGAGAGAGGGTCAGACAGAGAGAGAGAGGGTCAGACAGAGAGAGAGAGGGTCGGACAGAGAGAGAGAGGGACGGACAGAGAGAGAGGGACGGACAGAGAGAGAGAGGGACGGACAGAGAGAGAGAGGGACGACAGAGAGAGAGAGGGACGACAGAGAGAGAGAGAGAGAGAGAGAGAGAGGGAGAGGGACGGACAGAGAGAGAGAGAGAGGGACGGACAGACAGAGAGAGAGAGAGAGAGAGGAACAACAGAGAGAGGGAAGGACGGACAGAGAGAGAGAGAGGGAAGGACGGACAGAGAGGGAGAGAGGGACGGACAGAGAGAGAGAGAGGGAAGGACAGAGAGAGAGAGAGGGAAGGACAGAGAGAGAGAGAGGGACGGACAGAGAGAGAGAGGGACGACAGAGAGAGAGGGACGACAGAGAGAGAGAGAGGGACGGCAGAGAGAGAGAGAGAGAGACGGACGACAGAGAGAGAGAGAGAGGGACGAACAGAGAGAGAGAGGGGTGGACAGAGAGAGAGAGGGGTGGACAGAGAGAGAGAGAGGTGGACAGAGAGAGAGAGAGGTGGACAGAGAGAGAGAGAGAGGGGTGGACAGAGAGAGAGAGAGACGGACGACAGAGAGAGAGAGGGGTGGACAGAGAGAGAGAGGGGTGGACAGAGAGAGAGAGAGGTGGACAGAGAGAGAGAGAGGTGGACAGAGAGAGAGAGAGAGGGGTGGACAGAGAGAGAGAGAGGTGGACAGAGAGAGAGAGAGAGGTGGACAGAGAGAGAGAGAGAGGGGTGGACAGAGAGAGAGAGGGACGGACAGAGAGAGAAAGGGACGGACAGAGAGAGAGAGGGACGGACCGAGAGAGAGAGGGGTGGACAGAGAGAGAGAGGGGTGGACAGAGAGAGAGAGGGGTGGACAGAGAGAGAGAGAGAGGGACGGACAGAGAGAGAGGAACGGACAGACAGAGAGAGAGAGGGAGCGACAGGGATGGACAGAGAGAGAGACAGGGACGGAGAGAGGGAGAGACAGGGACGGAGAGAGGGAGAGACAGGGACGGAGAGAGGGAGAGACAGGGACAGAGAGAGGGAGAGACAGGGACAGAGAGAGGGAGAGACAGGGACAGAGAGAGGGAGAGACAGGGACAGAGAGAGGAAGAGACAGGGACAGAGAGAGGGAGAGACGAGGAAAGAGAGAGGAAGAGACAGAGAGAGGGAGAGACAGAGAGAGAGGGAGAGAAAGGAACGGAGAGAGGGAGAGACAGAGAGAGGGAGAGACCGACAGAGACAGGGACAGAGAGAGGGAGAGACAGAGAGAGCGAGAGACCGACAGAGACAGGGACAGAGAGAGGGAGAGACAGGGACAGAGAGAGGGAGAGACAGAGACAGAGAGAGGAAGAGACAGAGAGAGAGAGGGTCAGACAGAGAGAGAGAGGGTCGGAGAGAGAGAGAGAGGGTCGGACAGAGAGAGAGAGGGTCGGACAGAGAGAGAGAGGGTCAGACAGAGAGAGAGAGGGTCAGACAGAGAGAGAGAGGGTCAGACAGAGAGAGAGAGGGTCAGACAGAGAGAGAGAGGGTCAGACAGAGAGAGAGAGGGTCAGACAGAGAGAGAGAGGGTCAGAGAGAGAGAGAGAGGGTCAGACAGAGAGAGAGAGGGTCAGACAGAGAGAGAGAGGGTCAGACAGAGAGAGAGAGGGTCAGACAGAGAGAGAGAGGGTCAGACAGAGAGAGAGAGGGTCGGACAGAGAGAGAGAGGGACGGACAGAGAGAGAGGGACGGACAGAGAGAGAGAGGGACGGACAGAGAGAGAGAGGGACGACAGAGAGAGAGAGAGAGAGAGAGAGAGAGAGGGACGGACAGAGAGAGAGGGAGAGGGACGGACAGAGAGAGAGAGAGAGGGACGGACAGACAGAGAGAGAGAGAGAGAGAGGAACAACAGAGAGAGGGAAGGACGGACAGAGAGAGAGAGAGGGAAGGACGGACAGAGAGGGAGAGAGGGACGGACAGAGAGAGAGAGAGGGAAGGACAGAGAGAGAGAGAGGGAAGGACAGAGAGAGAGAGAGGGACGGACAGAGAGAGAGAGGGACGACAGAGAGAGAGGGACGACAGAGAGAGAGAGAGGGACGGCAGAGAGAGAGAGAGAGAGACGGACGACAGAGAGAGAGAGAGAGGGACGAACAGAGAGAGAGAGGGGTGGACAGAGAGAGAGAGGGGTGGACAGAGAGAGAGAGAGGTGGACAGAGAGAGAGAGAGGTGGACAGAGAGAGAGAGAGAGGGGTGGACAGAGAGAGAGAGAGACGGACGACAGAGAGAGAGAGGGGTGGACAGAGAGAGAGAGGGGTGGACAGAGAGAGAGAGAGGTGGACAGAGAGAGAGAGAGGTGGACAGAGAGAGAGAGAGAGGGGTGGACAGAGAGAGAGAGAGGTGGACAGAGAGAGAGAGAGAGGTGGACAGAGAGAGAGAGAGAGGGGTGGACAGAGAGAGAGAGGGACGGACAGAGAGAGAAAGGGACGGACAGAGAGAGAGAGGGACGGACCGAGAGAGAGAGGGGTGGACAGAGAGAGAGAGGGGTGGACAGAGAGAGAGAGGGGTGGACAGAGAGAGAGAGAGAGGGACGGACAGAGAGAGAGGAACGGACAGACAGAGAGAGAGAGGGAGCGACAGGGATGGACAGAGAGAGAGACAGGGACGGAGAGAGGGAGAGACAGGGACGGAGAGAGGGAGAGACAGGGACGGAGAGAGGGAGAGACAGGGACAGAGAGAGGGAGAGACAGGGACAGAGAGAGGGAGAGACAGGGACAGAGAGAGGGAGAG